>NC_089845.1:79338061-79638061 GCF_035609145.1 Eleutherodactylus coqui
AGGTGGCAAACATCCTCCATACTGAACTCAACCCATGTCCACTGCACCAGTTCGTGCATATTTTGCGAATAAGCAGGAGCAGATCTCACAGCCCTTTTTCAGTATATCACAAACATGTTCAATGGGGTTACAGTCCAGTGAGTTTGAGAGCCAAGGAGAACTTATTGTAATATTCCTCCAGCCACTCCCTAGTGATTGGAGCTCAATTACATTGAGCTTTGTCCTGTTGAAAGATGGCATTGTGGTCAAGGAAGACCTAAAGATATGGGTGCAGATGGTCAGCTATCAGGTCTTTTTAGCATTTAGCATTCCAGGATTGTTGCATGATGAGCAATGGTGCTAGGCTATGCCAGGAAAATGCTACCCAGATCATGACAACACTACCACCAGCCTGTTGAACCCCAACACCTGTGGATTATAGTTTCATGCTGTTTATGTCAGATGCGGACCTGGCCATCCCTATAGTTTCGCAGGAAATGGGACTCATAGTAACATAGGATGTAAGGCTGAATGAAGACAATGTCCATCTAGTCCAGCCTGTCTATCCTCCTGTGTTGATCCAGAGGAAGGCAAAAAATCCCAAGGCCAGAAGCCAATTAGCCCTTTTGGGGAAAAAATTCCTTCCCGACTCCCTAATGGCAATCAGACTGTTCCCTGGATCAACCCCTAATAGTTCCTACCTTCCTATATACCCGGATTGACAATTAACCTAAGATTTATATCCTATAATGTCCTTCTTCTCCAGAAAGACATCAAGTCCCCTTTTAAACTCCTCTATGGATTTTGCCATCACCACTTCCTCCGGTAGAGAGTTCCACAGTCTAACTGCTCTTACCGTAAAGAATCCCCTTCTATGCTGGTGATGAAACCTACTTTCCTCTAATCGTAGCGGATGTCCTCTTGTTACCGTCGTGGTCCTGGGTGAAAACAGATCTTGGGAGAGAGCCTTGTATTGTCCCCTCATGTACTTATACATGGTTATTTGGTCGCCTCTTAACCTTCTTTTTTCCAGAGTAAATAGTCCCAATTTGGATAGCCTCTCTTGGTATTCCAGTCCCGTCATTCCATGTGTTAGTTTAGTTGCCCTTCTTTGAATCCCCTCAAGCACTGTGACATCTTTCCTGAGCACTGGTGACCAGAATTGTATGCAGTATTCCATGTGAGGCCTGACAAGTGCCTTATATAATGGAAGGATAATGTTCTCATCCTTCGCCCCTATACCTCTTTTAATGCACCCTAAGACTTTATTTGCCTTTGCAGCAGCTGACTGGCATTGGTTACTCCAGTTTAGTCTATTATCCACTAATACCCCCAGATCCTTTTCCATATCACTTTTCCCTAGTGGTACCCCATTAAGTGAATATTGGTGACATCCGTTTCTCCTGCCCATGTGCATAGTCTTACATTTTTCAACATTGAACTTCATTTGCCATTTTCCTGCCCAAGCCCCCAGCTTATCGAGGTCCGTTTGTAGCCGCACATTGTCCTCCGTTGCATTAATTATATTGTATAATTTTGTGTCATCTGCAAATATTGATATTTTGCTGTGCAGCCCCTCTATCAGGTCATTGATAAATATGTTGAACAGAGTGGGGCCTAATACTGAACCCTGTGGCACCCCGCTAGCGACTGTGGTCCAATCAGAGTACGAACCATTTATTACCACCCTCTGCTTTCTATCATTGAGCCAATTTTTTACCCACTTACACACGTTTTTGTCCAGTCCGAGCTGCCTCATTTTGTATATTAGCCTATTATGTGGCACGGTGTCAAAGGCTTTAGAGAAGTCCAGATATACGAGATCAATAGATTCTCCCTGGTCCAGCTTAGAGCTTACTTCATCGTAGAAACTGATCAGACTTGTCTGACATGAGCGACCCTTCATGAATCCATGCTGGTGAGGAGTTATTCCCTTATTCTCCTTGAGGTACTCATCGATGGAGTCTCTCAGAATCCCCTCGAAAATTTTTCCCGTTACTGAAGTGAGACTTACTGGCCTGTAGTTACCAGGCTAATTTTTGCTCCCTTTTTTGTAAATTGGAACCACGTTGGCAATGCGCCAATCCAATGGTACTACACCGGTCTCATCACTCTGGACGACCTCCTGCAATGTGCCTAAGGCCCATTGACATATTTTCCTGGGCCTATGTAAGTCTTTATTGGTAATGACTCGGGGTTATCAGAGGCACCCTCATTGGACTTTGCTTATTGAACCCCAGTCAATACAAGGTGCACTGCATGGTCATTGTTGAAATTTAACTTCCCCACTGTTGTTACTGCTGGGTCAGTTGGCCCACTGTGGCACATTGCTGAGATATCAGACGTGCCACCTGATGCTTGCCTCTAGGATCAACCACACATGGCCTGCTGCTGTGTTATCTTCGGTTGAATAGATAGTGAAGCGACCCAGGTAGGAAATGATTCTTATAAAAAAAAAGTTCTTGGTAGGAGAACTCCCCTTTGGGAAATTAAACCTGTCTATATATGAAATGACAGTACAGCAAAGCCAGATAACATCAATTGTGCAGAGAAGACGTGACCACAATAGAGCTATTAGAGTGGATAAACTGGTAGTAAAGCGTGACTGGATAGCTGTAAGAAACATGCATATGCAGAGACATTAGCTTGACTTCTATGTTTATTGATAATATCAGCTTAGACTTGTTTCGAAGCAATAATGCCTCTTTCTCAGTATTGCTGGAGGCACATGTGAGGAGCAATTCGAAGCATTTAGACGTGTGTATGTTTGCAGAAGAGAAGTAGAGATTTCTACTTCTGAGATCTAAGGAAGAGGCTATTATCCATATCAATGGAGGGAGGGATGACCAGACTCAGACTCACGTATTTTGGCCATGTAATGCACGCAGAGTCGCTAGAAAAATCTATAATGCCTGACAGGTCAGTGGCAAAAGACGACCTGACTGCCAAAGGACACGATTGGTGATACTGTCAGAGCTGATACTGGCATGGATATCACACAACTGAAAGAAGCAGTGCAAAACCAAAAAAGATGGAGGGAGCGACTAAATGGCTAACAACAATAACAAATGCATATGTTTCATACAACTATCAGGTCGCGCCTTACTCCCAGTATTTTCACCTTAATAGTTGTATCTTCTGTCTGATGTATGTCCATGATGCAACCAGTCTTGGTACACTCTTCATATTGTGGTTGAGAAACAGCCAACAAGTTCATCTGTTTCAGAAATACTGGTGCCACACCTCTGGGCTCCAACAATCTGCCCACAGTCAGTAATGCAAGTCACCATGTTCACCCATGATTGACAAATGTTGCCTTCAGAGGAGAACTCAACACATTATCTAATAGCAGGTAAATGCGTGGCCATCATGTGCTACCTCACTACTGATCACAAGATGCCACACACAAGCTGTTCCTAATGCAGTGATCATTCAGTGTATTAAACAGTGAGAACGAGTTCACAAATGACCACATACAGATTCATATGTCTGGCTTAGATTGCCAAAATTGATGACCATTCAATGATTAGTCCCTTCTCATACCTCCTGGCTATTATCAAGTTCAAAATATACATATCACTTCTGTAATATTGTGACTCACAAGCTGCTTCGAGATATCTACTTACTGAAGGTGACTAGAAACTTTCCATAGGCTAAAAAAAAAATTACTCTCACCCAATGCTTCTTAACACATGAGAATGTTAGAAGTCTTAGCAAACCTCTATGAACTGTGTCTGGGAAACCAAAGCTGATAGCCATAGTTCTTCCTTAACGTTGTAACAAACTATCAGAATAGGGAAGACATCAGTTCTTGTGATGGGTTTAGATCAGAGGTGATAGCCTAGGTTAGATACAGTACATGGTAACTGCATCCAGCTGTTCTCTGCTCCAAGCGCCCGGCTGTTGTACAACCGAGCGCTCAGAGCAAAGGATGTAGAAGACAAGCGGGGCATCCCCGCTTATCTTCTGCATCAAGCTGTTTTTTACACGGAGCGCCCGGCTGTTATGCAGCCGAGCACTCCGTGCCAGGTATAGAGAACAGAGCTGGACCGCTCTGTTCTTCATACCCAGCCTGTCATCAGGGAGGTGGATACAGCTGAGACAATAGTATCAGCTGTATTCCGTTGTGAATCCCTGATAAGGCTCATCGTTGTCTTTCAGCACGCTTAACGAAAAATGCACGATGTCAGTGCAGTTACACACAACGATTATCGCTCAAAAGACGGCTTTTGAACAAATTTTTGACTGTTTAAATTTTTTGTGCCATGATCGTAAGTTCTTCCCTATTCACAAGATAGGGTATACAGCAGTCGTACCTCCACTTTGCCACTCCATTCTCTTCAGTGGGATAGTGGTTGATAGTTTAAAGGGGTTGTCCCGCGCCAAAACGTTTTTTGTTTTTTTTTCAACCCCCCCCCCCCCCGTTCGGCGCGAGACAACCCCGATGCAGGGGTTAAAAAAGAACACCGGAGAGTGCTTACCTGAATCCCCGCGCTCCGGTGACTTCTTACTTACCTGCTGAAGATGGCCACCGGGATCTTCTCCCTCGGTGGACCGCAGGGCTTCTGTGCGGTCCATTGCCGATTCCAGCCTCCTGATTGGCTGGAATCGGCACGTGACGGGGCGGAGCTACACGGAGTCGGCATCCTGCACGAGCGGCCCCATTGAGAAAACAAGAAGACCCGGACTGCGCAAACTCGGCTAATTTGGCCATTAGACGGCGAAAATTAGTCGGCTCCATGGAAACGAGGACGCTAGCAACGGAGCAGGTAAGTGAAAAACTTCTTATAACTTCTGTATGGCTCATAATTAATGCACAATGTACATTACAAAGTGCATTAATATGGCCATACAGAAGTGTATAGACCCACTTGCTGCCGCGGGACAACCCCTTTAAGTGCTCAGCGGCCCTATTGAAGTGAATGGAGCAGCAACATGCATTTGCAGCTGCTGCTTTCTACTTTATTGGCTCAATGGGGTCTTAGCAGTCGGACCTTCACAGATCTGCATGGCATTCTCTGTCCTGTGGATAGAGGATAACTTGCAATCATGGCACAACCCATTTAAAATATCTAACCCACGGAAGCCACATATTTCAGACAAAGAAAGTTTTCCTCCTTATGAATCATCTATCAAAGGGATTTTCTAACCTATAACAATTAGGGCCACTATATTACATTGTGTTGTGTTTAGTCATGTAGAGCAATGTGGCCCTTATTCTTATAGGTGGTTGATCCCCTTTAATGATTTGAGCATAAGATGCACGGTTACATTGCCTCGTGAAAGTATTCACCCCTTGTCATTTTTTCTGTTTTATCACATTATAACATACAATTAACATGGAGTTTAAATTTAGATTTTATGTAAAGGATCTGACAAAATAGTCCAAATTGTTACAATGGAATGAAAAAAATATCTTAACAAATAAAAACTGAAAAGTTGGGAGTACATATGTATCTACCACCTTTGCTATGAAACCCCTAACAAGGTCTGGTCCAACCAATTAGCTTCAGAAGTCACATAATTAGTTGAATAAGGTCCCCCTGTGTGTAGTCAAAGTTCACATGATCTGTCACATGTCAGCATAAATATACTTGTTCTGTTCTGAAAGGCCACTGAGTCTGCAGCTCCAGTAAGCAAGCGACATGAAGACCAAAGAGCTCTCCAAACAGATCAGGGACAAAGTTGTGGGGAAGAATAAATTGGGGTCAGGTTATAAAAAAAAATGTCTAAAACTTTGAAGATCCCACAGGGCACCATCAATTCCATTAAACACAATAGAAAGAGTATGGCATGAGTATAAGCCTGACAGAAGAAGGTTGTCCACCAGAACTCACTAGGCAAGAAGGACGCTAATTAGAGATTTAATACAGACACCAACAATAACTTTAAAGAGCTCCAAAGATCCACAGCAGAAATGGAAGTATTTGTCCATAGGACCATAAGAAAACATGTTCACTAAACAATTTGTGGTAGACAACCTGACACGTGGAAGAAGGTCCTCTGGTCAGATGAGGCTAAAAGCGAACTTTTTGGCCATCATAGGAAACACTTTGTGTGATGCAAACCCTTCACCCAAAGAACACCATTCCCACAGTGATGCATGGTGGTGGCAGTATCATGCTCTTGGGATGTCTTTCATTAATTGGGACTGGAAAACTGGTCAGGATCGAAGGAAAAATGAATGGCAATAAATACAAAGCAATCCTTGAGGAAAACCTGTTTGTTTGCCAGAGACTTAAGACTGGGACAGAGATTCACCTTCCAGCAGGACAATATCACAACATACAGCTAAAACTAGACTGGAAGGGTCTAAGGGGAAACATTTAAAGGGAATCTGTCATCTCCCTAAGAACTATAAACTAAGTTATGGTGCTGTCAGGGAATATGACCGCTTTCTGTGTGATGTATTTTTTGTATTCCCCCACCGCTTGGTTTCTGCGGTGCTCACTGCTGAAGGCGAGGCGGAACACGAAAATTACCTCTTTTCAGAATCCCGCACACGCACTCTACCCTAGACTTGCATGGGAAAGAGCGTGCACTGGACTCTGAGAAGAGTCAGATTTTTGTGCTCCACATGGACTTAAGCGGTGGGAAACAGGGAACGGGTGAGTATAAAAAATACATCACTTAACTCCCTGTCACTTCCCCTAACAGCCCCAAGAGTTAGTTCATGTTGTTATAGTGTAGGGAAGTGACAGGTTACCTTTAAATGTCTTGGAATGGCCTAGTTAAAAAACTGACCTCAAGCCAATTTTAAAAATGTGGCATGACTTATTGACTGCTGTACACCAACACAAAATGGCAAAAATCCCAGTGTCTAGATTTGCTTAGCTAATAGAAACATACTCCAAGAGATTTACATCTGTAATTGAAGTAAAAGGTGGCTCCACAAAGTATTAATTTTTAGAGAGTGAATACTTAATCACTCTGTTTTTATCTTAATTATTGTTTATGTCACAGAAAAAGTATTTTGCACTTTCAAAGTGGTAGCCATGTTATGTAATTCAAATGATACAAACCCCACAAAAAAAACATTTAATTTCTAGGGTGTGATGGAAAGAGGAAAAACACCAAGGAGGCGATTACTTTCACAAGGCTCTGTATATTATAACTGTAGCTGCCTTTGTTAGTGCTCCCTGCTCAATCCCTACCTACTTTCAGTGATAGAGATAGCAAAAAGGTAGAGGAAGTTATACAGGATAGATCAGAGTCTGGAGACTCGGAGGAGAAGCATCCTAGTCTTCAAGGAGGGCAGATTAGATAGCAAATACAAGATCACAGTGGAGGGGCAATTGCTCTGCTCCTCCACCCAGCCTCAGTGTCTATTAGCACCAGGGAGTAGAGATCTCATACAGTCTGGTACTGTTAGCACAGACAGTCCGGAGCTTGGAAACCTTTTCCGTGAAATATATGAGTACCTCATACGTTGCTCAAGCTAGCAGGGGTGAGGATGAGGGAACATGCACTAATTTAGTTTGACTACAGTGTTTTTATGCAGTAAGGCCCCCTGCACACGGACGGAAATTCTGCGGCAGGATTTCCCGCAGAATTTCCGCCCGTGGAAGCTGTGGAGGCTCGCAATGCCCCGCACAGAAATATCACTCCCCGCCCACCGGCTCCGATCCGCACATGCGCCGGCTGCCCAGCAGCCAGCATATGAAAGATCCGGAGCCGCGGGAGCAGGTGAGTGCCGCGCTGGTCTCTGCAGGGGCTCGGGACGGGTCCCGCTGCGAGAATTCTCGCAGCGGGATCCGACCCGGCCGTCTGCAGGCGGCCTAACACTCGGTTCTTTGAAGCTAGTTATTGTACAAGTGATCCAGGTTGTTAAGCTACTGTATATTATATGTACTGTATGGCAAACGTTTACCCTCGTCTTGTTACTCAGGCTTGGTTTCAGAGCTACACGCTGTACGGCCAATTTTAGCCTTGGCAAGCACAAAAGTCATGAGCATATTAAAATATATCTACATGAAGTTATGAAATGAGAAATGACAGTCATTAGTTATACCAGCGGTTGGTGTGCGCTGATATCATGCAGTAATTCAAACTTAGCTAGAAGCCTAAGAGGTTTTACAGTAATGCTGCTCTCTAGGTTTAAGTGATGTCATAAAATAATTCAGAGAGGAACACGCCTGGTGCAACTAGCACATTGTATTAAGCTTGTGCACGGCCTGAGGGAATGGTGTAGGACACAGGGATTCAAACTCCTATGACATGCATCACCCCTCAAGCCATGTAGTAAACACAAAAGTGTTTAGGACTTCCACCCAGAATGTGAAAATTCCTATATACTAATAAACTTGAGGGTGGAGCCATAAAACACGTTAATGTTATACATCTCAATATAAATTATTTCTTATAACTAAAGACCCATTTACACGAAGCGATGATCGCGCAAAAATCGCTCAAACGTCTGTGTGAGTGACAGTTTTGAGCGATCATCTTTGCATAATTCTAAGTAGCTAATTAGCTACTTAAGAGTTATGCAGGCAGATCGGGATACCGCTGCGATAGCTCGGAGAACAATGCAGTTGTTTTGAATAGACAAACAGCTGCATTGTTCTAGGCGCTTTAAGCTAGTGTCCCGCTGAGAACTGCGAGCGGGATACCAGCTGAAAGAATGCTATCATCACTGCCCACTGAGATATCACTGTGCGGCGCTGATAAGTGTCATCGCTCATTTCTAGCTGGCTAGAAATGAAGGATGAACGAACAGTGCACGATGGCTGCACGTTTAAACGCAACAATCTTTTGAGAGATAATCGTTGTGTCTAAAAGGGCCTTTAAATATTTGCATTCTTCAATTTTATTGTAACAGTCAATTTTGCTACAGAATCTTTCTCTGTGGGTTGTTACTGTTCAATTAGTTTCTCAGCAAGTGACAACTAATTGGTCCACTTTGACGACAAGTTTAGATGTTAAACGGGATGAATGTTGGGCAAACGATTCTCCACACTTGTCCCTGTGTGACCTCTCTCCTGTGCTCCTGCACGGGAGCTAGCATCGCTGGCTCGCTCACAGAGCGGCCAGCAGGAGGGCGTGGTCGCTGCAGGAGATTTCTCTCCTTATGCTCCCCTGCCCCTCTCCATTGACAACGTAGCAGCCCTTGAGTACTGGACGACTGCTATTTACCCTGAACGATGAGCGATCTGCTCATCCTCGGACAATGGGCAGATCGCTGATCACTCAGTGTAAATAGCGGCCATTCAGTACTGAACGGCCGCTATATTATGTCAATGGAGAGAGGCGGGGGAGCAACAGGAGTGAAATCTCCTGCAGCATTCCCGCTGAGAGCTAACGATACTAGCTCCCATGCAGGTGCACGGGAGCTAATATGTGCGGGGACGAGTATCAGCATTGTTTGCCCGAAATCCGTCCCGTCTAAAAGGGCCTTAACAGTCACTTCATTATCACAGTACATCTGTGAAAGTGACCAGTGGTCTTCAATTGCTGAGAAACTAATTTAAATTCCAACAAAATCCCTAGAAATGTAATAGTAGGACCTGCTGTCACTTTTAGAATATGGCTGCTACAACAAAATAGAGAATGTCCGTCCCTGGAGGATGGTCTTATTTCCAAATAGGATTAGTTATTTTTTACTTTTACTATAGTTGCCTTTATTTATTGTCCCAGTTAGGGTGTTTTCACATCTGCGGTGTCAGGTGCCGCTTTCCTGCTATGTTCGGCCGAATGGACAGAACTGAACTGTGCCGAACTGACCCTGTTGGGGTCCGTTTACTTTCTACTCAGCTGCCCTACTGTATGCCGGAAGAAAAAGTGCTGCTGGATCTGCAATGGAACCTCCGATCAGAGGTTTCAATGCAGATGTGAAACCACCCTAACCTGGTCCTCTCATACATGAACGCAGCAAAGTGCCGCGATTATACTTTCACTTTTGGCCACTACTCCCTGCGGCCAACATTGTGTTTTAGCGCACCCCATCATTGTGATGGTTGATGAGGTGCACTAAATGGCCAAAGATAGAGCAGACAGCACTCGGAAATCACCGCGCTGGAAAGCGCTATCCAGCGCCACGATTGAGTGTATGTCTACAAGGTCCTATTGATTTAAATGGGAGCATTATACCGCGATTAACGGTAAAAAGCGCTTGTGTGAGAAAGGCCTAAGAGTTTGGCCTTGTTAGTTATTTTGACATAGTTAATGTGCATTGACTTATCCTTGTAATGCCGGCCACTATTTTTGGTTTCTGCTAGTTTATTGGATTGTAATAAATCTACTTATATATTATGTTTTATACATCGGTTACATTTCTGCAGCTGTTCTTGAAATGTTTCCTGTTTTATCTCATATAGTGTTGCACTTATTTTTTTTCTGTGGTTACAAACTATTCTTTAAAATCTGAATCTACATTTCCCCATTATTTTCGTCTCTCCACGTCGCGGCTGAAAATCACATGAACGGTAGAAAGCCGCGACCAAGTCATGGCTAAATCTCCTGTTTTTCCGTCCTCTGACACGTATATGCGCTGCAGTACAGAATTGCGTCTGACAGCGTCAATAAAAGCTCCCATAGAAGCCTATGGGAGCTGCTGGCAAGGGGAGGGGGAGGGACTATAGCAGCGCTTGCCTCCCTCTCCCTCCCCAGCCTGTGGGAGCTGCCAGAAAGGGGAGGGACTTTAACAACGTGAACCGCTCCTAAACTCCGTCCCCCTTCCCTTTTCAGACAGCTTTCATAGACTCCCATAGGAGTCTACGGGAATGGATGGCGTATTTTGGCAAAAGATAGGATAAGTCCTTTCTTTTCTGGACGCGCTATCTTTTCCGGCTGGCCAATTTTATGCACCGAAAAATTGTCCATCTGAGCCATTGCATTGGAATCCAATGCTTCAGATGGTCGCGATTTTCGGCTGGTGTTTTATCGCGTCAAAATAGTTGCGATAAAACGCCCTTGTGAACGAAGCCTCACCGGAATGGTGCAAAATAGTTTGTAATGGAATTACAGGGAACTTATCAAGTTTTTGCTATGCAATCTACGCAAACCCTGACTGCGCATGCGCACCTCAGCTCTCCGTGACTTGTTGAAACATCAGTGGCGTACTGTGCATGCGCCTTCAGGTTACTCCCACAGTCATCTGACCTCGGATGCAGTGGGAGTAATGGTCCTCAAGGCGCATGCGCAGTACACTGTTGAAGTTACAACTAGTAAAAGAGAGCTGAGTTGCGCAGGCACGGGCAGGGTTTGCTACGGCGCCTGTGTGGGATTACAGGGAAGAAGAGAAATCAGTATGCATGCCTATAAAGAATAGTGGTGTGCCTGGTGCGGCGCTGAGGGAAGAATCTGACTCTTTTCTGCGAAATCTGACTCTTTTCAGCTCATTAGAATACAGCAAGGGAAAACTTCAAAAGCAGATTGTAAAGGTATCGGGGAACTTATTACGAAACCAAATAGCGATAAGGCATCTCATTAGCCACACTGTTAAAGGTTTATCATGTATTGCATGTCAAAAACTTGATGACAGGTCCCCTTTAATGTAAATTAAAAGTAGTGCTGCTAAATTAATAGCATATTCTGACTTGTAACATGAGATTGGCAGCAGCCACAGTGATGGCCCCCCACCAAAGAGATCTCCTGACACATTTAAATGACATGTCAGAAGATGTTTTTCTTTACATTTTTTTATTTTACATTTTTAAGTATAAGCATTAAACCAGGTGAAATTAACCCTTTCCGATCCAATTTGTATTCTGGTTTTCCTAGGGGGCTTACTCTATATTTGCTGTTAAACAACAGCGCTATATGTTGGCTAAAGCCAGTACTGCATGAGGCGAAACAATGTATAGGCTCCGACAGCAGAGAGGCTGGCAATATACAGTAAGAGAACGCCGACGGACGTCTTCCAACATCGGAGCTGTGCAGCCTTAAATCATAATGTCTTTAGACGTCAGACAGTGAATTGGAAAGGGTTAATGCTGATAACTTAACATGTCCACAAATATAAAAAAATGAGGTAACTCAGCATAAAAGAAACTAATGCTAATAAGACAAATGATAGCTTGTTAAGGGTGATAAGGAAGCGGGAAAGACATGTCAGAAGATGTTAAAGAACGTGCAAGGGTTTTTCCACTATGATATTTGTTCCCTATGCGCTGGGGATAAATGTTGATTTCACTTTTGTGGGATGGAGGGAGATTAATGTGCTTGACAATCTTTCTCTGCCTCAATAGAAGTGAAGGGATTGGTGGTCAGTAGAGATGAGCGAACACGTTCGGCTCCGCCCCTTTTTCGCCCGAACACCGAACTTTGCGAACACTTCAGTGTTCGGGCGAAAAAGTTCGGGGGCCGCCGTGGCAGCGCGGGGGGGTGCGGCGGGGAGTGGGGGGGAGAGGGAGAGAGAGAGGGCTCCCCCCTGTTCCCCGCTACTGCCGCCCGCGCCGCCGCGCATCTCCCCGCCCCCCGGCGGCACCCGGACACTTACGCGCGAACACTGCAGTGTTCGGCAAAGCCGGTGTCCGGGTGCGGATGTGTCCGTAACGGACACGTTCGCTCATCCCTAGTGGTCAGTCACACATGCACATCACTGCTCCATTCTTATGGAAAATTTGTGGAGCACAAATCTTGGGATCACTAGGACTCCAAGCCGTTGGACCCCCCAATGATCCAATACTTATTCCCTATCCGATGCATAGGGGATGAGTGTCATTAGCGAGAAAACCCCTTTAACAGTATTGGTAGATGCTCAAAAGTTGTTACGGAGTGATGCCGCCGCTCACCTTCTAGGCTTGTGGTCGGTCACTCCTGTAACATGGTGCACGTCCTTCTCAGTCTCCGCTTGCTCCTGGGACTCTGCACATAGAGCTCTTGTGCACTCCTGCCCACTTTCTTAAAGGGCCACTGAGCGCTCCCTAATTCCATTCCACTCACAAATCACTAGCCAGCATCTGCAATATTAAGCCTCCACACTCTAAGGTGGACGCGTAAACAATTGGGCTTGTATTAGCCCCAGTTCATGTGTTCCTGGTTTTTACCTGTGCCAGTTCTGACTATTCTGACTTCTGTGCTCCCTGACCTCAGCTCTGCATTTTGGACTGAGATGACACAGAAGGCTCTCTCCTAGTCTTCACCGTAAAACTAAAAAGTGAACTGCAGGGAAACAGATAATGTCAGCCTCCAATGGTTAGTGGGAACACTGGAATATTTCAGGATTTAGTTAAATGGATAGTCACAGAGAAAAATCACCAGAAAGAAAAAAGAAACTTAAAGGGGTTGTCTCGCGGCAGCAAGTGGGGTTATACACTTCTGTATGGCCATATTAATGCACTTTGTAATATACATTGTGCATTAAATATGAGCCATACAGAAGTTATTCACTTACCTGCTCCGTTGCTAGCGTCCCCGTCTCCATGGATCCGTCTAATTCTGATGTCTTCTTGCTCTTTTAGACGCGCTTGCGCTGTGCGGTCTTCTCCCCTTCTCCTAGGTCCAGACACGAGCGGCGTTCTGGCTCCGCCCCCTTCTTTGCGGCATCGCGTAGCTCCGCCCCATCACATGTGCCGATTCCAGCCAATCAGGAGGCTGGAATCGGCAATGGACCGCACAGAGCCCACGGTGCACCATGGGAAAGGACCCGCGGTGCATCGTGGGTGAAGATCCCGGCGGCTATCTTGGTGAAGTAAGAAGAAAGAAGAAGGAAGACGTCGCAGAGCGGGGATTCGGGTAAGTAATATGTTGGTTTTTTTTTTAACACATCCCTTGTGGTTGTCCTGCGCCGAACGGGGGGCCTATGGGAAAAAAAAAACGTTTCGGCGTGAGACAACCCCTTTAATGTTAATAACTTATAATGTATCAGTAGAAAACAACAGAAACATCTAATTATATTTAATAGAATTATAATTTTTGAGATGAATAAACAAAAAGTGAGTTCCAGGAAAGACAGCTTTGCTGTATAAGAATATAATTACTAAAATATTAATTAAATTATTTCAACCCTTGGTTAGTGGGGAAGAAAAATATCTAAATGAGAGCTAGTATCTATGATACCAGAAGTGGTTATTTATCTACCCACTTTGCAGACATCATCGAAACATACTGGATTTTAGGTCTGACCTGCACAAATGATAAACACTACCATTGATTAACCCTTTCCAATCCAATTTGGGGTTTTCTAAAAGGCTTTCTCTTTTAGCTGTTATACAACAGTGCCATCTGCTGGCTAAAGCCAGTGTGTGTACACCCGAGAGGCTCTGACAGGGAAGTGGATAGCAATAGATGGTAAGAATACCCTGTCGGACGTCTTCTGACATTGGAGCTGTACAAGCTTCAATCAGAGTGTAGGAAGATGTCAGACAGTGGATTGGAAAGGGTTAACAGATTTGGACTCTGAGCTAATCATGGGATAGGCCTTAACTCTTTACTGCTAGTGGTCCAACAATGGGGTTCTCACCAGAGGAAGGGGCCATGAGCAATGTGCCCCATTTATTGGTTCATACAGGCACAGCAGCTTGTCCATACCCATGGCTGTTCTTGGTACTGCAGCGTGTTCAAATTCATTCGCTAACTGTAGCGTTGTAGTTCTTTCATTTTGCTAAAAGTGAGAGTTTATGGGTTGTGCCTTTTATTGGCCCCCTTTTCGTTGATTTTATTTTTATTGCATACAGATCAAAGTACAAATACTTTCACTTTTTGTAGCTAAAGTGTACATAAAAGGAAGTGGAAAATTGTGACATAAGAAGCAAGATCATTCTGTATCCGAAGAGAGAATATAGTTATGTAAGTGCGCAGAGAGAAGTTTGTTATACGGTATACGGTAGTGCTAAATAAGTTTCAGTTACTCAGGAGTTGCAAAGGAGTAAAAAGAAAAAAAAACCTATGTGACCAAAAGTTGCAAAAATGAAAAAACTATGGAAAGATAAGGGATGGGAACTATAATGAATAATAGCAAGGATAAAAATTAAGGACAGCAGTTATGGAACAATAAACCTTTTAGTCAAAGGTTGTATAGACCGATGAATCATAAATTCAGGGGACTTACCTATTGTCTAGTGGGGTTCCCGCCTGGGAGACTCCAATAGCACCTCCAAATCCCAGTAGGCTTATAACAATGAAAAGAGGCTCCCCTCATAGTCTTCCATATCCTGTGGCACCAGGAGAGCTGCAGATCGGTTTATTCCCACTAGCACAATGCAAAGTATTCCAATGTAGGAAAAAATAAAAAACTCTACGCCACCACGTCAACGTGGAACGCACGTTGGGCCACGTGTATGCGCCTTACAGCGTTCCAAGACACGTTCACGCATGCTCCCTCTTTGGTCTTTCAAACCCAGAAGTTGACGCCGCCACAGCGGCGAATGTGCCGGCAGCCATGATGATTGTGAGTAAATGTATCTGTATAAATGTCTGTGATAAGTTGGTATGTGTTTATGCTTGATAAAGTCGCCAGTGAGCAACGAAATGCGTTGCATTGTTATTGAATGAAAGTTTATCCATATGTGATAAAGGCTACCTAGACATTTTTTTCCTAAGGAGCGCAGAGAGTTTTTAATTTTTTTCTACATTGGAATAATGAATAATAGGGAAGGGAATAATGGCGGAAAAATACAATGGGTGTACAGAGTAAACTTTATGAAAGAGGGAACTACTAAAAGAGTGTTATAATAGAAGGAACTAGACCTCCAAGTGTACAGGGGGTTGGGAGGAGCTGTCCCCATGTAGAGGTTGACAGAGGCAATAAGAAACATGACCATTAGCATATTGAGCGTTTAGTGACAGGAGCAAAAAGCTGACTTAGTAGCTTATAATAATATTATCCATGTTGTTATTCGTACACAGTTGTAGCCAGGAGGGGGGCAGCTATTTAGATACAGTGCTAGCGCAGCACATTGAATCTTCGCCCTGAGTGAAGGAACGCCTGGTTATAACTCTAATTTATTACAGGACCAGTAAGCTCAATGGACTGTTCAATCAGGGTTAGTAAGGACAGCAATCTGGATGAAAATAACCCTTGAATGTCCAGTATAAAGTAATGGTCTAATAATTGGAAAACTTGGTTCACACCCATCTGATAAAGGATGTTAACATAAAGTGTAACTAATTACTAATTACCTCTAACGATCAGTAGAAATCACTGAAAATAACTAACTTTGGTTTATCAATTACATTAATCAAAATCTACCAAGAAAAGCATGGAATAAACAGTTATTTTTGGACCTAGTATAAAGGGTGAAAAGAGGTGGCAGGATGTCTTTGCCCTTCTACCAAAAGCATCATCAGCATTACGGCCGTGATTACCGCAGCACAGAACTGCAGTCTACCTTAAGCCAGTACCACCATGAAGAGAAGCGTCACTCTGCGGCACGCAGCAGCCGTCTTGGGTAACTGTTCTTCCTTATAAATGCAGTTCTTCTAATTTGGTTTTCGGTGTGAACGGTACTAATATTTCCCACAACCCCAACGTGAATGGATGAAAGAATTCCAGACTTCTGTTATCTATTGTAATCTTCTACTGGAATGTTCTTTCAACATTATCCACTTGCCCTCCTCTGTTTCCACCTCTCATCATTATTCATCATTATTATTTATCATCTGTTCCCTTAATATTACTTTCCATCCTAAGCTTTGCTACATGAGCAATTTTTCATTGCGCCCATCTAAAACCTTCAGCATTTTCAGCTCCATGGAATCAATCACTTCTACAAAATTTAGGATGGTCATAGTTTATCTTCCGACACTGAGCTCATTGAATGTACCTCAAAGGCATTTGGATAATTACATCTTTGAGTCTGAATACTTGAGTGAGTCCTGCGCAGGCTGTTATGACACATCAGGACTTGTGAACACGGGATTACTCATTCAACATCCTGGGATACATTTGTCAATCACCAGTGATTAGTCCTAATTTGTCAAGTCATGTTTGTAAATGTCAAGCCTTATTTTATTGGCTGATCAGCCGTGGTCATCTCTAATGTGGTTTAGAAAATGCTTACTAATTATGGTGCTCTACCAAGTGCTCGAATTACAATAAATGTATGTTGCAAATATATGGCACAAATGTCCCGATCTATGTTTTAAAATGTGATACCATAATCGCGCAAACAAAAATTGCTTGTGTAAATCTGTCCCTACTGCTCCCTGTATATGTAGCTGGTACCGCAACACGTTCTGTCAATGTTTGATCTTCTTTCATTCATGTGTCAATTTTTAGGTCTTCCTCCAAGTGCACTGATACCAAAGAACATAGTTTTATTCCTCGACTACGGGAAAAATACAGCACTTTCTGTTTAGTCCTAAAGCAAAAAATTGAAAATTCAGGTTCTCCACCAACCCCTTCTAGGCCACCGCTTAGGACCTATCAGTTCTCCTGACATGTCGGTGTATTAAATACTCGTATTCTTCATGAAATAACAATTCTGGACTCTTTTTTTCTTAGAACTCTAATACCATTATGCGGTTGCTCTGTTATTTCTCCTAGGAATGTATTAGGATATTGGCAACTGGGTGTTACCAATTGGGAGAGGGTTCCTCCTACACAATGTGACAAAGTCCAATCAGTGCTAACAGTATCAGACTGTGTAAGGACATACCTCTTTTTCAAGGTGAATGGTAACACCCAGTTGTCAATTTATTTATAAGTGTTCAGGAGCAATAACACAATGCTGAGTTATGAAAATAGATTCTTTAGCAATTTTATTTCTATTTCATGGGGAATTTCAGTAGACATGTGAAGGGTGCTGACAGGCTCTTTTTAAAGGGTTGCCTGGTATAATAGTGGAAGAAGGTTTTCCTGTTCAGGACCCCTCTATAGTAACAAGATCTGATAGAATGTGTGGCTCTATCAGCCCATTAAAGAGGCTTTCCGGTAGAAAAACATAGCTGCTTTGTGCTATTGCATCTCAGCTGTATTGAAGTGATTGGAAGCTGAGCTGTAATACCAGACACAACCTATGGACAAGGGTGGCACTTGGAAGAAGGCAGCCATGTTTATCTCACCCTGGACAATCCCTTTAATCGTCTTAATGGATGCTGTGGTATCCTGATCAGCACATCATCAGTGTTCCGTTTTCCGCTAATAGACCCGAGTGCCCTTTTGATCCTGTACTGTCATCCACCCCTGAGCAGTTTTGTCATGAGCAGTCTGCAAACGAATGGGCCGCTCATGCCGATGCTGCTCAGGAGAATTGGCACCTAACAGGATTTAGCCGCAGGCTAGAAGAGAACTCCAAAATAGTACATGAGGTAAGTAAAATTTAAAGCATACCGTATGTACAGTAACATAATTAAGGGCAAAAGCTGAATTTCAGTTTTTTTGCCTGAAGTGCAATACTTTATAGGAGTTTTTTGGCACTACAATATTGATTACCTATCCTTAGGCCAGGGTCCAACTTCTGATACCACCATGATCAGCTGATTGAAGGGGCTGCTGCACTTCAACAAGTGCTGTGGCCTCTTCAGTGTTTACCCGGCATAGCACTGTACATTACTTTGTTACTGTATATGGTATTGCAGTTGAATCCCATTCATTTGAATGAGACGGAGCTACAAAAAGGCAATGTGACCAATGAATGAGATGTCACAATCATGAAAAAGAGGCAACAGGGGCGGGACAATACACAAGCTTCTTCAAGCAGCTGATTGGTAGGAGTGCAGGGAGTTGGACCCCTACTGACCTTATCTCGATGACCTGGTTCTCAATAATTAAAGTCTAGGAAAACCCCTTTAAATATACTACAATGGTCTAGGTGTGATCTCTTACATAATATTATTTTCCTGCCATATTACTGTATTCCTCTCTGCTACATTGCTAATTGAATTTCAGATATAATGCACGTCATAATGTTCTGCTGTCTGTATTACCTTTGCATTGTTATACTTTCAGATTTATATACTTTATTGTTTTGTACATTTTATAGCATTATCTGTGGAAAATGCCTTTAACAATTGTCTGTGTAATCTTATTACAGGTAAGTTTCAATGAAGTTAACCAGATTATAACCCAATGCACACGACGCAGTTTTGCTGTCATTATTTCATGCTTTTTCTTCAGCAAAAGGCTTCTTTCCCACAACCGTATATCGGCCGCCGTTTTCACGGCCGGCTGATATACGCTACATTGGGAGAGATAAAACTGGTAAAATCAAACTGGTAAATCAAACGTTTATGCGCCCGTTCAGGTGGCATGGGTCCTGGTGCATATACACCGAGACTGCCATGCCGTCACCCCTTTCCCCTCCTTCCCCCTTGCAGGCTCACCTCTGCTCTCCTCCCCGCTCGTTCTTTGCAATGAAGTAGGGGGGGTGGGCTAAGCGCCGCCGCATCCTGCATACTTCCATTGCTAACTGTGGACAAGAAGTGGGAGGGGTGGGACTAAGCCCTGCCCCGCCCCTTTTCATTGCAAAGATCGACTGGGGAGGAGAGCAGAGGTGAGCCTGCATGATGTGAAGATAGCAGAGCGAGGGAGTTTAGCAGCCACACTGCTAAACTCCCTCCTATCTCCGGCCGCTGCCATGGGTTCCCATAGGAACCCATGCAGCAGCCAATGTATTCCAATGCAAAAGATAGTTCCAGGACTATCTTTTGGGCCCAACGTAAAAACGCCCGGCGCTATATTGGCCTGGCCAGGCGCTTTTACATCTCAGGAATACGGCCATGTGATCTGATGCATTGGAATCCAATGCATCAGATCACAGTTTATGTCAGCCAACCATGAAAACGGCCAGCCGATATACGCTCATGGGAAAGAGACCTAAGCAAAACTTGGACCATAAAAAAAGTTATAGGAATGACTTAGGCCTCATGTTCACGGGCAAAAGAAGAATTAAAATCCGCAGCGGATTTTAACTCTTCTCCTGCCCGCGGATCCGCACCCCATAGGGATGCATTGACCACCCGCGGGTAGATAAATACCCGCGGATGGTCAATAAAAGTGATTTTTTTAAAAATGTAACATGAAAAAATCTGGACCATGCTCCATCTTTGTGCGGGTCTCCCGCGGGGACGGCTCCCGCGGGCCTCTATTGAAGCCTATGGAAGCTGTCCGAATCCGCGGGAGACCAAAATAGGAATTTACTTACCTGCTCCGGATCTTCCCTTCGCCGCGGCTTCATCTTCTCCCCGTCGTGGCCGGATCTTCTTTCTTCGGGACGGCGCATGCGCGGGGCACGTAACCGACGTGCCCTGCGCATCCGCCGAGCCGAAGAAAGAAGATCCGGCCGCGACGGGGAGAAGATGAAGCCACGGCGAAGGGAAGATCCGGAGTGGGCGAGAGGTGAGTAAATTCTTATTTTTTTGTCTCATGTCCGCGGGGCAGGAGGGACCCGCTACGGATTCTCCATGGAGAATCCGTAGCGGGCCTGATTTTCCCCATGGACATGAGGCCTTAGTCTTCTCTCTGCTTTTTATTTTATACAGTTCCAGTTTTGGCTAACAAAATGCATTTAAAAACTGAATCAAAATTGAAAGAGACATTAAATCTATTAAATCATAGAAAAAGGTCATACTTGTTGATACAAAGGTACAAGGGCAAGCACAAACTCCATTTGCCAACAACAAACAGAACAGGCCAGATTCTATGTAGCATTTCGCCTTTTTTGTGTAATGCTGGGAATTGCTGCTCATCCTTTTACCTTTATATCAGCAAGTAGGACCTTTTTCTGTGACTTTTGTGTGAATGAGGCTTAAAGGGGTTGTCCCGCGGCAGCAAGTGGGTCTATACACTTCTGTATGGCCATAATAATGCACTTTGTAATGTACATTGTGCATTAATTATGAGCCATACAGAAGTTATAAAAAGTTTTTCACTTACCTGCTCCGTTGCTGGCGTCCTCGTCTCCATGGTTGCCGTCTAATTTTCGCCATCTAATGGCCAAATTAGACGCGCTTGCGCAGTCCGGGTCTTCTTATCTTCTCAATGGGGCTCCGTGTAGCTCCGTGTAGCTCCGCCCCGTCACGTGCCGATTCCAGCCAATCAGGAGGCTGGAATCGGCAATGGACCGCACAGAAGCCCTGCGGTCCACCGAGGGAGAAGATGCCGGCGGCCATCTTCACCGGGTAAGTATGAAGTCACCGGAGCGCGGGGATTAAGGTAAGCGCTGTCCGGTGATCTTGTGTAACCCCTGCATCGGGGTTGTCTCGCGCCGAACGGGGGGGGGGGGGGGTGGAAAAAAAAAAACCCCGTTTCGGCGCGGGACAACCCCTTTAACACACGAACCAATGAACAAACCAAATAAGACCCTTATTTTCAAATGTCTACCAAAGAAATTCAAAGACCCCCTCAGGAAACTATAGGTTGTATCTCACAGCAATCTACAGTCTGCATATACCGTAGTATATAGGAGACGAACTGCATTAATTAAATGCAATCTGAAAGAAGCTGAAATTAGAATATCCTTGGCATTCAGGTCATTTATTCCATATTATTTCTGTAGGAGAAAAAGAGCAGACTCCAGCATCAAGAATCCTAATAAAGCTTCTGTATTACAGAGTTGTTGAACTAATATTCGTGTAGGCATATCTCAGTGGCTGTGACATGCTTTTGACATATTGTTGTAAGACGTCTGTAATAAAGATAGCATAGGGTTGGGATAGGGTGTAACTGTTTAGGTCATATTCTTTGTTTAGCTTGCTTTTTTCTGAGCACTTGCTGTTTGAGCTGGGTGGAGCTGTGAAGTTCCCAACTACCATAGTTGTAGATTGAATAGGGTGTGTTCTAATTAACAAAAGAGCTAGCACAAATGAATGTGCCTAATTAAGCTGTACCTGTATTTAAGGCTGCATTCACACGAATGTATATCGGCTCGGTTTTCAGGCCGAGCCGATATACGTCGTCCTCATCTGCAGGGGGGGGGGGAGGATGGAAGAGCCAGGAGCAGGAACTGAGCTCCCGCCCCCTCTCTGCCTTCTCTCCGCCCCTCTGCACTATTTGCAATGGGGAGAGGCGGGACGGGGTGGGGATAATTCTCGGAACTTAGCCCCGCCCCCTTTCATTGCAAATAGTGCAGAGCAGCGGAGAGGAGGCAGAGAGCGGGCGGGAGCTCAGTTCCTGCTCCGGGCTCTTCCATCCCCCCCCCCCTGCAGATGAGGATGACGTATATCGGCTTGGCGTGAAAACCGAGCCAATATACGTTCGTGTGAATGCAGCCTCAAGGCACATTCACAGGAGTGTTTTAGCACAGCTAACTTAAGGCCCATTTACACCAGAAGATGATCGCTCAAATGACAGTTTGAGTGATAGCTTTGAGCGATCATTTTGCATAAATAATTAAGCAGCTATTAAGCAGGATTATGATAACCTGTTGGTTGGTTGCTCAAAAGGCAATAAAGGGAGATATTGTAATTATTGATGACCCCAACATGTGTGATATTGATTGGAATACTTCTAATGCATTTACAAGCAAGAATAGGAATTTGATACAGGAACTTAGAGAAGCATCTCGTAAAACAGTTTGTTAGGTCATCAACCAGAGATGAAAAGAATGAATTAAGAGGGTCAAATAAAACAGCAGGAGTGTATGTCCAGTGGAGACTATTAAAAATGGCCCTCTTAAAAGAAACTAAACTAAGCAAATTAGTAAAACTAAAAGGAAAAAGAAACCAACATGGTTCATTAAAGAAGTTTATGTTTATGTGTACAGCATCCCTCACACTCCACCTCGCCATGTGGTGCACATCTCCAGCCCCTTAACCTTCTCTATCACCCCATTACTTGTAGTATGTAAGCTCGTTGGAACAGCACCCTCACCCCTATTGTTTCCATCAACTGATCACTATGTAACCGTGGCTCTGTGATTTTTGTACTTTTGTCTTTCTGTATTCCCCCTGTCTATGTAAGCGCTGTGGAATATGTTGGCGCTATACAAATAAAGATTATTATCATAGTAAAAGAAAAGAAGTCTGTCTATAAAAGGTTTAAAGAAACTGGGAGAGTAGCTGATAGAAAACCGTACAAAATAAGACAGAATGAGGCAAAACCTAATGCTGCTAAAGCACACAAGCAGGAAGACATAGTTAAATCTAAAACCTTTATCAGGTATATTAGTGACAGAGGGAAAATTGTGGACTAACAAAAATTAGAAATAGGGATAATTTAGAAAACCAGTGATTGGAAAAAAAAATCTGTACTGAGCATGACCGACGGCGAGCCACCGGGTCCATCCGCAATACAGATTTAAACAGGTACGTGCAGACGGGAACAGGACCAAATTCCACTGCGGACTCCTGCATGGGGAATCCCACCCTTCCGTGTAGGACCGGACTTATTTCAGAAGGCTTCTGGCTCATCCAGATGGTTGTATACAACTTTAAATAGAAATATAGCTTAATGACAGCATAAAATTATCACCCAGCCCGTCCTTGCTGCCCTTTTCATGTTTTAGCAATGTTCTTGGAGACAACTGGCTTGCTCTTTGCCCTCCTTGCTGGCACTCTATACTTGTTCAGAATTTGTTTGATGATGGATATATGAACATTAACATTAGCGAGTGCTGGAGAAGCTTGTAGATCTTTGGATATTACATCGGAGATGCTTGTGCTATATGTTTACAACCCTTCTTGGATAGAGTAAGAAATTAGTGTTAATGAATAGGAGCTGTAGATAAAGTATAGCCACAGATCATAGCTCTGCCCTAATAGAACTGAGCTAAAAAAGCAGCCAAGGAGGAAGATCTGATGACAAATAGATATCAGGTAATCATCCCCTGTAGGTACTGACCTGCATATCATGTTTGAGCTCCTGACTGGAGGGTCACTTTAAGTTAGAAGTACATTCAGGCCTTGTTCACACAATGCATTTTTGCATGCATTTTTTTCTAGCCAAAAAATGGTTGCATGCAAAATAGAGGAACTTATAAAGGAAAATACTATCCTTATTACTATTGCCGATTTTGGCTGAGAAAAAAAACTCATGCACCAAATCTTAGGTTATTTATGTGCTCCTTATTCTTTCTACAATGTTAGTGTAAGGGTGCTTTCCTATCTACGCTGGGGACTCCACTTTCCTGCTCCGTTTGGGGAGCAGGAATGTAGAATCCCCACGGTCGTATGGTTTCATCTGTGGACAAAACCGATCACCCCAGGGTGGACCCCATTGGCTGTAATGGGGTCCGTCCACCTTTCGCTTAGCTGCCCAGTTTTGGAACAGAAGAAAAAGCACCTTTATTATTCCAGTATTTGCAGCTTGATCTGCGACGGAACCGCTATCTGGAGGTCCCGACGCAGATGTGAAACTGACCTTAGACCACATATTTGTACAGTGTGTGAAATAAACTATCAACTATTATAGTAATGCATTTTTATTGTATCTGCTACAGAATATCATCCCATAAATCAATAGAGGATACATCATATAAGATGAGTCCTAGGGCAAAACGATCAAAGATTTTAGCCGCTGTTGCAGATCAAGAAAATGAAGATCTAACCTACGTAGTTCCTGTCTTCAGAGGACGGTACGTGTAGATTATGTTTATTCTTGTATCCAGCCATTCAATCCTTGTGACTTTTACATCACACCTGTTCTACAAAGTTTCCTATGACATGCACCATAAAATGCATTCCATGCCAGAATATCAGTGGGAATGAATCCGGCAATCGCTTTTTGTTGCCTGTCTGCCGCATAGAAAACCCATGGAAACTGGCTTATGTTACATGCACTGGGCTTTATGTGTAAGAACTGTGCAGATAATAAGTGTCAGGGTTTCTCATAGCAGCCAAACAGATGCAGGCTTGGAATTAAAGAAGTAACTCTACCAGTTGTTATGACAACGTTAGTTAGTTTTTAGACTTCATGTATCATCATATTAATGATTCTGCCACTGACCATATATTAGGGGATTTATATTTTGTCCCAGGAACCTCCAAGCCATTTCAATTAAATGCATTCTCAATATATTTAAATTGCAGTCAAGAATATGTCAGTGGGATCACTGATACGGAGGAAGAAAGAATCAAGGAGACAGCAGGATATGTTGCTCGGAGGAACCTACTTGCATCCGGAGAAGGAATTAGTGTGTCCAGAAGCGCTTCTTCATCTCTAGCACATTCTGCAGCATACCAGAAGAAATCCAGGAGTGTTTCCATACGTGAACAGGCAGAACGTCTTGCTCTCAAAAAGACGGTAACAGTGTTGGGAAATGGAAATATCCAAATGAATAAATGCTGTGTTAAGGCCCATTTAGACACAACGATAATCGCTCAAAAGATGTCACTCAAGCGACTTTTGAGCGATCATCTTTGTGTCATTTACAGCGCAAGATGATTGCTCAAGATGAGCGATCACCTTGCGCTGCCAGTTCAGTTGAGGATGCAGAAGACAAGCGGGGTGTCCCCGCTTGCCTTCTGCATTCAGCTGTTCCCCGCTCCGAGCGCCCGGCTCTTATACAACCAAGCGCTTGGAGCGGAGGATGCAGAAGATAAGCGGGGTGTCCCAGCTTGTCTTCTGCATCCAGCTGTTCCCAGCTCCGAGCTCCCGGCTGTTATACAGCCAAGCGCTCGGAGTGGAGGATGCAGAAGACAAGTGGGTGTCCCTGCTTGCCTTCTGCATCCAGCTGTTCCCCGCTCCGAGCTCCCGGCTGTTATACAGCCGAGCGCTCAGAGCGGAGGATGCAGAGGATAAGCGGGGTGTCCCCGCTTGTCTTCTGCATCCAGCTGTTTTCTGCACGGAGCACCCGACTGTTATACAGCCCAGCGCTCTGTGCGGGGTATGGCGAACAGAGCTGGACTGCTCTGTTCTTCATACCCAGCCTGTTATCAGGGAGCGTGATACAGCTGAAACAATAGTATCAGCTGTATCCCGCTGTGAATCCCTGATAAGGCTCATTGTCGTCTTTTGAGCGAATTTAGACACACAATCGTTGTGTCTAAATGGGCTTTCAGACTGGGGTGCCTAGGGCCGATCAGTAAAATTCATTCTGGGGGCCTCCTATACAGGTACATGCAAATATTACCTGATCTCCTTTCACGAATTCTCCTCACTGCTGCATTTTTCATATACTTCAATATAAAGGTGGCTGCGTTTGCATGCAGCCCTGTCTCCACGAAAGTATATGGGAAATCAAGCGGGCAAGAATAGTAGACTCCCAGTTACCCAATATGATCCTCTGCCTAGCTTATGCGGTAGCTGGTGGCCTACTCTGGCTTAGGGCCCACTGGGGGCTTCACCTGTTCCCCCTGTGGGCCAGTCAGACCCTGAATAAATACTATTTCTTGGAGCTACCCAGAATATCATAGCTTTAGTGGTTGTTGTAATGGATAGAAGTAGCTCCTATGCTTGAAGGTTTCATTCTTAGTTCTTAAAGTAAAACAGTCTGTGGACTAGAAATAGCATTATCTACCAACGGGTGTTTTCACATTTACGGGTTTCATACAGTTTTTTCTTTTTTAAGATAAAACTAGGAGTAGTTATAAAAACGTAGAAGTAAAATCCTTCTCATATACACTACTTTTCTTCTCTTTATGATCCACTCTTGACATTGGCTTTAAAAACTGTATCAAAAAAGTACCTAAATGCACATGGAGACCAGGTGGAAATGCTGCAGAAATAATCTGGAACATAACCCAGCAGAATCCATTTGCTAAGCTTTGAACCGTTACATGACAAGTAGGGAAATCCAGGGCCTTTCTGCAAGTAAACCACAGCAGACATGGCATGGTATGCAGATCCTAATTTCCATAACATGTCCTAACTGCTGTGCTGATTTTTTCTTTCACTGCACATGAATGATGTTAGAAAACCCATAGCATGCATTATAGGTACACAGATGTACAGCTGCAAGAAAAACACATGAAATGGACTGGATTCCTGCACTAATTACTAATAAAATATGGTCTGATTGTCCTTCAAGTGTTATGGTGTGCCACCACCACTCCCCTTGCTCGCCTGCTATTGGGATTGCAGTCGGGCACCGTTCTCCTCCATGCGGTGTACACCACTCTTGCTCCACCACTTGCTCCCTGGTGTTTGCTTGCAGGTCCAGTGCATTTCACAGTCTCCCTCCAATCACCATCAACCTTCAGCTATGTTAGCCATTCTCCCCATGGAACATGCCTAAGGCCGCCTGCAGACGGGTGGAAATTACGCGGTGGGATTCCCGTGAAAGCCCTTGGAAGCTGCCATAGGATTGCGTTAGCAAACGCAATCCTAGGCAGACGGCTGCGGTTTGTCCGTGTGAAATGTCGCGTGGCAAACAAACCGCGGCATGCCCTATTTCTGTGCGGGCACAGAAATGTCACTCACGCCGGCGCATGAAAGATCTGGAGCTGCGGGGTGCGGGTGAGTACACGCTGCTCTCTGCAGGCGCTCGGGTCTGGTCCCGCGGTGAGAATTCTCGCTGCCGGATCTGACCCAGCCGTCTGCAGGCGGCCTAAGAAATCGGCCTCATTTGCCATTGTGACATTGTTAGTTTGAGTATTTCGGGTCTGATCTTTGCCTATGTTGCTGATTATTCTTACTTCTGTGCTCCCTGGCCTCAGCTCTGTACATTGGACTACATTATTGATTACTACCTGCCCTAACCTTCAACCTGGGCTTTGTTATTGCCACCTCATCAGGTCTTGCCACAGTATCTCAATAGGATTGTCAGGACTCTGACTTGGCCATTCCAAAACACAAATTATCTTGTTTAACCATTTTTTAGTTGATTTACTTGTGTGGTTTGGGTCATTATCTTGTTACATAACTCAGTGTCTCTTTAGCCTGAGGTTATGGACTGCTGCCCCTAATTTATCCTGTAAAATATTTTAATACACCTTAGGCCAAATTCAGGCAGCAGTATTTGGAAGCCAAAGCCTAGAATGAAACCTACAAACAAGAAGAATAATGGAATGATATGCATCTCTTCTGTATTTTGGACCAATTCCTGATTATGACTTACAAAACTTTATGCTGAGCAAATACTGCAGTTTGAATTGGAACTTAGAAGTAAATGTTCCCTTAAAGGAGATGTCCCGCGCCGAAACGGGTTTTTTTTTTTTTAACCCCCCCCCCCCCCCCCCCCGTTCGGCGTGAGACAACCCCGATGCAGGGGTTAAAAAAACCACCCGCACAGCGCTTACCTGCATCCCGGCGGTCCGGCGTCTTCATACTCACCTGCTGAAGATGGCCGCCGGGATCCTCTGTCTTCATGGACCGCAGGGCTTCTGTGCGGTCCATTGCCGATTCCAGCCTCCTGATTGGCTGGAATCGGCACGTGACGGGGCGGAGCTACACGGAGCTACACGGAGCCCCATAGAGAAGAGGAGAAGACCCGGACTGCGCAAGCGCGGCTAATTTGGCCATCGGAGGGCGAAAATTAGTCGGCACCATGGAGACGAGGACGCCAGCAACGGAGCAGGTAAGTATAAAACTTTTTATAACTTCTGTATGGCTCATAATTAATGCACAATGTACATTACAAAGTGCATTATTATGGCCATGCAGAAGTGTATAGACCCACTTGCTGCCTCGGGACAACCCCTTTAATGATTGAAAGCCGTTCATGCCCTGAGACAGCAAAGCAGCCGCAAACTATGATGTTCCCTCGACAGTGCTTTACAGTTGGGATGAGATTTTGGTGAAGGTGTGCAGTGTCCTTTTTACTCTAAACATAGTATTGTGCACTTGGGCTAAAAAGTTCCACTTCTGTCTTTTCTATTTATTAAACATTTTCCCAGAAGCATTCTGGAACATCCTTTTGGTCTTGGATAAACTTAAAGCGAATTGCAATCTTTCCTTTTGGGTAGCAGCAGCTTCCATCATGACGTCCTTTCATGAACACCATTCTTGCTCGGTGTTTCTCTAATAGTGGATACGTGAACAGAGGTTCTTGCAGTTTGTAGAGTCTTCTGTGGGTCTTTTGCTATTATTCTTGGTCATTTCTTGTCTCTTTCAGGATTGCCTAGGGAGAATAGCGACAGTCCTGAATTTTCTCCATCTGTGTATAATTTGTCTAACCATGGATTGCTGTACACCCAGGTCTTCAGCAATGTTTTTGCAGCTTTTTCCAGCCTCATGCATCTTTATAAAACATCTTCTAAAAGTTGTCTTCTTTCAGGCAATATTCACATTAAGCAATTTTTCTTGAAAACAGATTTATCAGTAACCAGGCTTTGTGTAGATGTATTTAATTGGCAAAGCACCTGGAAAACATACACTTCTAATCTCATCTACCTACTTGAAACACTTTTTGCCAATTAGTTGTTGGAAAAGTCATTGCCACAGATGTTCACTTGCTCTTTCTTCCTGCACTGTGAATATTTATGCAATGTGATCAGTAAAGTATGGGAACGTTGCAACTGTTATGTAACTGGTTTAGCTATATTGTGTTGGTCTATAATTGTGACCTAGATAGCAATCAGAACACATTTTATTAGTTATCCAATGCAGCAATCCAAAGCCTTCATTTACTTTTTCTTGCAACTGTAGAGTATGATGCCTTAGCAATGGTCACAGTATTGCAGATCCGTACAATTGGAGTTCTGTGCTGTGGATATTCATGACTTTTTCGGTTCATTGATAAGTTCTACTTGCAAGATGCAATATATCAGTCACAGCACACTTCTGTCATGGCTCACCCTCTCCTGCAGGGAGTCGCTGCTATGCTGCTTCTTCCTCTGCTCAATCTCTGAGTTCTGCCTGTAGGGGTCATGCATGCTCCTGCCCAGTCTCTTAAAGGGCAAGTGCGCACTCCTGATATTCTTCCCCCTCAAATCTTGTTCCTGCAACACATGTATTAGACATCCACACCCAAGGGTGCATGCCTAAGCAATTGTTCTCATACACAATTGTGACAAAGCCTAAGTTTTTCTGTATTTTTGGTTCTGTCCCTAGCTTGTTTATTGACTATTCTGACTTCTGTGCTCCCCGACCTCTGCTCTGTATCTTGGACTCTGCTTTTGTCTGCTGCCTGCCCTGACCTAAATCTTGGATTTTGTTTATACACCTGTGCTGCCAGACCTGACTAAAGGCCCTTTTACACACAACGATTATCGCTCAAAGGCCATCTTTTGAGTGATAATCGTTGTGTGTAAATGTGTGCCCATCGGTCACTTATCGGGCACTTTTCGTCCATCACTGAGTTCATCTCGGCTTAAACTCTGTTGTCCTTGATAAGAGGGACTGCACGCTGAGTTCTCAGCGGGCAACGCTGATAACATTCTTTAACAGCTGCTGTCCCGCTGGAGCACAATTTTGATGTATCTAGAGAACAGACCACCCGCTGTTCTCTAAATACATGCTAATTAATGCATTAGTACCTAATGCAAAATGATCACTCAAAACTGTCAGTTTCTGATGAATTTTGAGCAATCATCTGTGTATGTAAATGGACCTTAAGGTCTGTCTGTCTTTTATGCACCTGTTCAGACCTTCTGGTACCACACATTGCTGCAGTGCAGCATCAGCAGCTACAAAACCGGGACTATCTATGCATGTAACAGCTTGGGGACTCCACAGCAAATCCAGGATCCCACTTGGAGAGGTTAAGCGTAAAACCCGGGGTTTACCAGGTGCTGCCAGCTCAGTAAGCTCTGACAGTATGAAAGCTTGCATAATCTATGGGTGCTTTTACATGGGACCAGATGCTTGACCAGTTGTCCCAGAGATAATCGTTTCTTTGCTTCTACACAGGAGTGAGCATCGCTAACTAAATGGAGGCGAAGCGAGATGGTGATCGTTACAATCTGCCCGCCTCCATTCACAGTACGCAGACAGTCGTTCATAAGTAAACAAATGCCTGTTTACAAGGAACGATACGTCATTCAGTTATCTCCATGCAGAAACTGAATGGCAAACGAGAAGCGAGCAAGTTCTCGTTCGTTGTTCAGTCGGTTCATACGTTTACACTGATCGTTCCGATTCTCGCTGGATCGCAGGAATCCGAATGCTCTTTCCATGTAAAAGCACCCTATGTTCCAGGCAACCTAAGTGAGATGTTCTCTTCTGTGACCTGACTTTCACACCTCTGTGTACATTTCACACTAACCACACTAACGAAAGTAAATTAGCAAGCCTCCTGTGAAATGTGAGAGACCTCAGCTGCCTGGAAATTAGACAAGATTAAGAAACTGGAGTGCAGTTAGAGGGCATTCAAGTGCACCTGTAAACTAATTTGGAGGATTTGAGTAACATGACTCAAAATTAAATAACCATGGTGTTACTATTAGGCTGCTTCACATCTGCGTTAGGGTCAGTTCAGGGTTTCCGTCTTTCTGCTACATTTTTGCAGGAGAGAAACTGATATAAAAGGGGAAAAAACGAATTCATTTTTTCCCCATTTATTTCAATAGTTTTTCAAAAACATATCTTCGTTCATGTCACTTTTCATAGGGGACCACGTAAAAATTAAAAACTTAGTGAGGAACACCTGGATTTCCTAGTAAGAGAATCCCCCTGTATATAGGACACAACTATCCAAGGCTCTTGCATGTGCAGCCCCCATCTGGGGTGACAGCAGCTATTTTAGTGTCTTTTCTATGGTAAAAATAGTCTGCAGTCTATTTTTGCCATGAAATATTTAGGAAACCCGACAGACCCCTTTAAAGTTGACGGATCATAACAGCTTCCATTAGAAACATAGGGTACTGTATTACACTGGTGTGAACAGAGCATGACAATGATGAAAGCTAGAATCTGCAACTAAGTAAAGTATTATGCATGTGGATGGAGTTTAAGAAAACGTAATGCAAGTATAACAGAAAAAAATGTGCACTGATTTAAGGCACAATGCAGATTTTTATGGCTTAAGCCCCATTTACACTGACAGATGATCGCTCAAAAGTCGCTCAAATGATAGTCTGAGTGACAGTTTTGAGCGATCATCTTTGCATAGTCTATATAGCTAAGTAGATACTAAAGAGCTATGCAGGCAGAGCGGGACACTGCTGCAAATTCTATGAGAACAATACAGCTGTTCTGCATAATCAAACAGTTGCATTGTTCTGCACACTCACAGCCCGCGTCCCGCTGTAAATTACCAGCGGAAAACAAGCTGAAAGAATCTTATCAGCGCTGCCGACTGTGATAATAGCCTGCACCACTGATAAGAGTTCATCGCTTAATTGAAGAAAAGTGGAATTGAGCGAGGAATGAATCGTGCACGAAAACTGCACGATGTCCATGCATTTAGACACAACAATTATCGCTCCAAAGACGGCTATGAGCGAATTTTGAGTGGTAACCTTTGTGTCTAAATGGGCCCTTAATGCTTCAAGTGTCTTTGCAGTTTGCACAAACTTATTTTAGACTGCCACCCACCTGCCAGACACTGGTGTGCTGCTAGATGTTCCACTATCTGCTGTTTGCAGAGAATGAAGGTAATGCTGGATAAAACAGAGGACAGCCCATTTGAGACAATGGTTGACCATGCTGCGCTAGGCTGGATATAGCCCATAGAGAGGATCCATACTGGAGCAATACCCCAATACTATATTAGCCAATAGCTATTAACTGTAAAGAGGTATTCCAGCCTAAAACATTTATCACCGAGCCACTGGATAGATAATGAATGCTAGATTTATGGAAGTCCAACCACTGGGACCTCCACCGATTGTCAGACACGTGGCTCCAATTCTGGTGATTGATGGGAATCCAAGCAGTCAGATGCCCACCAATGAAGCACTTAACACATATCCAGTTGATAGATGATAAATGCTTCAAGCTGGAATACCCCTCTATTGGGGTTATGAAAGGGGATTGCCCTCTAACACTGCTGTAGAATCAAAATTTGTGGTCTCACAGTTGCAAACAGACAAACAACATGTTGGATTGGCGCTACCATGGTAATGTTACTAAACAGGGCACAATTAATGCTTAAGCTGATCACTACAAAAGCTAAAGAAAATAAAAAGGTTCACATAATTAGACTTCACATCTTGAAAATGAGATTAATATTTCATAAAATTGCAATAAAGTATATTGAAAAACTCTATCCATCTGTTATTAACAATAACATAAAACCACCAAACCGAACAACTGCCCAAATAAGGAAAAACAATTACATGATGCAGTACAAACCTGACCAAAATTTCATACAGGAAATGCCAAGCTGACTCTTTCAATGCCAACACTGCTAAAAATAATGTCCTTACAAGTGAGAGATGTTTTTCCAATTTCTTTATTCCAAGCAGAGTTGTCTTTTGTTCTTCACTTCTTACAACTGTATCACAGCATGTGACGCTCTCTGCCTTTTATCACATTCTTGAAGCATTATTTCTGCATATGGTAACATATACTGGCATATTATTAACCAGTCCTTGCCTTTTATTTGTCTCTTATGTAAAGAATATCAGCTATAAATACTATTATATGATACATATTGTTTCAGATTTATTAAGAAATATGCCCAGCTGGCCCACCAGTGGGCCCCACACACTGACCATTGATATGATGGCCCTCATGGGACTTGGGTAGTCCAATGCTGAATGTACCACTCTCTCTTCACTTGTATTGTTTTTACTCATAGGTTAGATTCACTTTCGACCTTCTATATTCACCTGCTACAGACCACTTTTATTTAATCTCTTAATGAATTCAACTAAGGTTGCAACAATAATTGTGGACAGTTTGCACACAGAGGATTTTGTAGCAAATAAAGGGATAGTTAGGAGTGTCTAATAGAAGTGCCTTTAGTCCCAATCCATTCTGTCAATGCTGTCTGCCACCGCTGACGAAACCTACGGTGAGCAAAGTACCGGAGCAGTCTGGACAGGTTTGTGTACACAAGACTAATGGTGGCTAGATAGAGGACCAGACCAAACATGGGTACAAATCTGAATGGAACACCCTGAACCTCTCTGACAGGACCTGCCTAGAAGCGGAGTACCTGTCCCGAAATGGACAACCCTACTGCTTGAACGAGGCAAGGTCCAGAGTCAGAGAGGAACTGAAGAACCAAACTTGGGTCTATGATAGGACTGTACATAAAACACAGAACACCAACAAAACTGACAACAAGCAAACAGAATGCAGACGATAGACAAAAATGCAGAGAATACAAAACAAACAGAAACACATAGTACTAGTGAAGCTGCAGCCAGTTCCGCTGTGTGTGCTTACAAGAAGTATAACCGTCACTTTCAGCCAGTAAGAGACGGATTATGTATTGAAAGGAAAGTTGCTGATTGGCTGACCGAGCTGTTGATCCTTACAGCTGCTGACATAATTAATGAGGATACTGATTATTTGACAGAGCTGTAATAACCAGTTAGAACTTCAGCTAAACAGCGGCAGGGAGATGTTTAACCCTAACTAGTCAGGACTAACTGAAGTATGTGTATGCCGGCGGCGATGTAACACATACATTATGTTCAATTACTCTATACTCTTTATTGGTGCTAGTACACAAAAATTAGCAGTTACAAGTAATACTTATATTTTATCACTCATTGCCAGACTGCACCTGGCCTGGCAACTAGAAACAATGGCAAGTTCAGGTGCATCTTAGAATGTAATAGTAAATTGCCAGTGTTACCTGTGGCCAAAAATGGTAGTATACTAGCACCCTTACAATAATAATAATAAACTTTATTTGTATAGCGCCAACATATTCCGCAGCGCTTACATAGACAGGAGGAATACAGAAAGACAAAAGTTCAAAAATTACAGAACCAGGGTTACATAGTAATCAGTTAATGGAAACAATAGGGGTGAGGGTCCTGCTCCAACGAGCTTACATACTACAAGTAATGGGGTGATAGAGAAGGTAAAGGGGCTGGAGATGTGCACGGTATGGCGAGGTGGACAGTGAGGGATGCTATACACATAGACAATGGTCAGACATTTAGCCGTGTGACGGCAGAATCGGTATGACTGCAAGGGCAGTTGATGGTAGCTGGCAAGGATTGCAGTCAGTAGGATGGGGAGCATGTTATCAGGCGGCGTACAGAGGGGTTTGTTTAGGGAATGCGGTATGCCGCCCTGAAGAGGTGCATTTTTAGAGCATTCCTGAAGTTTTGTGAGTCCTGGATTGCCCAGGTAGCCTTTGGTAGGGCATTCCAGAGGACCGGTGCTGCTCTGGAGAAGTCTTGGAGGCGGGAATGAGAAGTTCGAATTAGAGGGCGCGAAGTCTAGTTTCGTTAGCAGAGCGGAGAGCCCGGGCTGGTTGATGGATTGAGATGAAGGAGGCAATATAGGGTGGCACTGCGCTGTGGAGGGCTTTGTGGATGAAGGTAGTGAGTTTAAATTGAATTCTGTATTTAATGGGCAGCCACTGCAGTGACCGGCACAGGGCAGAGACGTCCGACAGGATGGGAACAGGAAGATGAGCCTGGCTGCCGCATTCCGGATGGATTGGAGAGGGTAGAGTCTGGTGCAGGGGATGCCGATGAGCAGCGAGTTGCAATAATCGAGCCGAGAGTGGATGAGGGCAACAATAAGCATTTTTAGAGTGTCTGCGGTGCGAAAAGAGGGGATTCTTGAGATGTTCTTGAGGTGCAGCTGACATGTTCGGGCAAGAGATTGGATGTAGGGGGTAAAGGAGAGATCGAAGTCAAATATGACCCAAAGGCAGCGGGCATGCTGTCTGGGAGTTATGGTAGTGCCACACACTGAGATGGAGATGTCAGGATGAGGTCAGTTAGTAGAGGGCGGGAACACCAGTTGGTCAGTTTTAGAGAGGTTTAGTTTTAGGTAGAGAGAGAACATAGTGTTAGAGACAGGCAATTGGTGATGTTTTGGAGGAAAGGTGCAGAGATGTCACGCAAAGAGGTATATAGCTGAGTGTCGTCAGCGTAGAGGTGGTATTGGATGGCAAAACTCCTGATGGTCTGTCCAATAGGGGCTGTGTAGATGGAGTAAAGGAGAGGGCCGAGGACCAAACCCTGGGGGACCCCAACAGAAAGGGGAAGAGGAGGGGAGGTGGAGCCAGCAAAGGAGAAGCTGAATGAGCGGTCAGATAGGTAGGAGGAGAACCAGGAGAGGGCAGTGTCCTTTAGGCCGATGGAGCGAAGCATACTGAGGAGAAGTTTGTGGTCAACAGTGTCGAATGCTGCGGAGAGATCGAGGAGGATCAGTAGGGAGTAATCACCCCTCCATTTGGCTGTCAGGAGGTTTGATACCCTTGAAAGGGCATTTAATACCTTTGTAAGGGCAGTTTCTGTCAAGTGTTGGGGTCGGAAGCCAGACTGTAGGGGGTCTAGGAGAGCGTTCTCTCATAGATAGCTTACAAAGCGGGAGTAAACTGGGCGTTCTAGTAGTTTGGAGATGAAGGGGAGATTAGAGATGGGTCGGTAGTTTGCAGCGTCAGTCGCGTCCAGAGACGGCTTCTTTAGCAGTGGGGATATGATGGCATGTTTGAAAGAAGAGGAAATGATGCCAGAGGTCATATAGGGGTTGAATATAGTAGCGAGATGGGAGATGACCACCCTTATAAAGTAAAATGTCTTTCCCTCTCACATACATATAAAATGTTTTACTTTTTCCAGATAGAAGACAAAGAAGAATTTCACAGAAAGATAAATGAGGACACACTGTTACATGCGCCAGTCTTTATTATCAAGCCTCGTTCTCACACCATCTGGGAGACACAAAACGTGAAACTTCACTGCACAGTGAGTGGTTGGCCGGAGCCACGAGTCACCTGGTATGCATACCTTTACAATAAAGACTCTTAAGACTGTGACATAGATATGCATTATTCCATGATGGTAACCCATAAGGATCAATGTGGGGAAACCAAGATTGGGTTATAGGTGATCCAACTAGACACATTTTTTGTGTGAATCTATGCACCAGCCATAGCTCTTATTGGTTTAGCCCACCTGTTTAGATACATATAAGTATAAGAATCCGTGAGTGTATGGATATACTGTAGGTTTATTAGATGAATCAAGTATATCTGTATATACTATAACTAAAAACCATATTCAGGATTTGCAGAGTGATATCAGTCAATGCGACCATTTTACTAAGGCCCCCATCACATTAGCATATTTGGGGCCATGTGATGTCCATGTTAATCCACAGACAGCACACAGCCCCATTATAGGCTATGAGGACCATGCACACTGCTGTTTTTCACAAGGACCGATGGTTCACATGAAAAACATTCATAGTATGTCGATCCATAGCACGGATGAGAAATAGTACATGCTAATGCATGTCAATGTGCTGCCTCTGCATAAAACGGACAGCACAGGGACAGGCCCCCTTCTGTTGTGCGATGTGAGTTGTTCCCAAGCCTCTCAGTGCAACTTGCACACAAGGAAAGTGTGAGTTCAGATGTGGTGGAAAAAATCATTCACTCTTATCAGTAGTTCTCCACGGGGAATGCTGATAGCATTGTGGAGAACAAAGGATCTGAGCGCAGATAATAGCCCTTGGGCTATTAGCCATCTCTCAGGAAGGCTTCATTTACATATATAATTGGTACTTAAGTAGCTGAGTAGATACTTAATACTTTATGCAAAATGAGCGCTCAAAGCTGTCAATCAAACTGTCGTTTAAGCGATTTTTGAGTGATCATCTGCTGGTGTAAATGGGCCTTAACTTTCCTAGTAATCAACTGTTCTCATTGGAGGAAGCTGCATGTAGCCATAAAAATGTAGCATTACAACCATTTAGATGAATGGCTGGCCATGTAATGCATCAATGGGCCGGGCCTGCCAGAGTAGGAGCTGCACTTACATAACCCCATTCTGGCTCGCAAAGTGCCAAAATCTATGACCCAAATGGACAAGGTATTCAATTTCAATGCTTGTCTATGGGCGTTTTCCTTCTACTTAGCTGCTGCAACAACAGAGCAGCTAGATAGAAGCAAACACCACTAGTGTGAACTGGCCCTAAGTGGCGTTGTCTCTTTTACAGGCTGTTACTTACAATCACATGTCTTACAGTTATGACTAGCAGATCTGCACCTAACTTGCTTCATATTTTTTTCTATTCAGGTATAAAAATAATGTTCCCATCAATGCACAACTTCATCCTGAGAAATACAAAATTGAAAGCGGATATGGTCTTCATTCACTGGAGATTTTTAAGTGAGTAATGAGTGCAGCCTATGATGAAGTCTATGAGGAATACAATATACAAATGTAACTAACTCCCCTATGTCAGTAGTATCTTATCACATGTACAGCGGAATGAGCAGGTTGTTATGTTTATTTGTAGTATGGTGTGTTTGATAATGTGAGCGTGCTATGAATGCCAGCCATGTGACCTGACATCTATCTAACGGATCACAAGTGAACTGGGATTAACATCATTTAGCTTCTGTTCCATGAATTCTCGTCACCTCTCTGATAATTTACTTTACACATTGCACTCATAACTTGCTTATCACTGAGTACAAGGAAACCGGGGCTTGGAAGAACGCCATGCTGGCTTACATGTCAGATAGCCGCTACATAAAGGATACACATGTATTCTATATACAATGTCACATTTTGCTACAGTTACATTGGAGAATTGTTTATTTTGGTGACATCACTTTTTAGAATTGAACTAGAGGAACATGAAACATTTCTTCTTTTTGGTGCAATCTTTGGCTTTTGCTGATTGGAATGTGTTATTTTTGACATCTTGCCACCTCCTTTGTCCATTAAGTAAGTAGCGGCTCTCTTGTTCTGCTCTTTTTGGCTCAGAGATACATTCTTTGCGTATCAGTCATGAACCTTATAAATAAATGCAACAGTGATCTTGTGTTGGCAGCCAACAAAAAGAGATAAATGGAACATACTTTACAATAGACTTGTATATATATATATATATATATATATATATATATATATACACACACACTAATTTAATTGTGTCTGGACCTTAGAGCTTGCCATGAAATGTGTCAACAATAGGTGGCACTGTAGAGGTATTATTCCATCTCCCTTATTTGCATATAATGCAGAGGAGTGTGCATGGCCATTTGAGTCTCCTCACTCACCGTCTAGGTGCTCTCCCAAAGGAGAAAAGATAGCGTTTCTGACCCCTGTCCCAGGCCTCTGACTAGCATAGCCAGACTCCTACTGTACACTGATGAAGGGCAAACACCCTGAAACAGCTGTCTGTACATGGGGCCTGGCTTTGCTTTTAATTCCCAGTCATTGTTACAAGGCCTGTATAAAGAGTCTGACTATGCTGCCTTCCAATAGGTGGCACTTTGGAGGTATTATTCCATCTCCCTTATTTGCATTTGTCAACAATTAATGTTTATATAATGTCACTTCCCATTTTACACTTATTTTTAAAGTAAATGCACCAAAGAGAATAATCCATTACACATTGCTCAACGAGAGGGTGTGGCTTAATGGAAAATGGGCACTTATTAGTGTGAAATGGGGCATTGCTTAAATGTGCCAAGCAATAGGTGTTATAAAGTTAGATAACTGGAGTACATCCAAAATCTTATTCTCTCCATGCCTCGATTTTGTCAGGTTGTAATTAGAACGAGGGGACCACGTACTAAATATTAATTTTGCTAATTAAATTTAGATGCCTAAAACTAAATTGTTATCAGTGATGTGAAAGTTTGTCTCATTTTTGTCCACAAATTTGGACACAAAACAATCTATGTTAAAAATGAGCTTTTGCTGCTATTTTGGTATATTTCATTAAACTTCCTGAAATATTAAATAAATATGCTTTGGTACTTGTAATTATGTGTGTAATCACTTTTTAATATCCTAGTTATCATTAAAGTATTCTATTGTCTAATGTAACATCTACAAATTTACACAAATTTGCAGAAATGCATATAAAGTATAGATGATACAATTTCCATGAATGCCACTGTACATCAATAGAACTCCATGTCAACGAGGCCTAAAGATGCACTAAATTCATCATCTAGCATGAACTACTGTATTAACCCCTTGAGTGGCACGCCCAGAAATTTTCCGGGCCGAGCTCCACTGCTCATAGCAACATAGCCCGGAAGATTTCCGGGCTATGTATCACTATGGGAGCTGCAGGGCACAATGCGACAAGCTGTGACAGTGTGCTCTGCCTGCACAGTCCCACAGAGAACAAAGCAAGGGCTTTGAAAAACCAGCAGAAGATATTGCCGATATGTCGGCAATCTCCTGCTTTGTTTACAGGTTGCCATAGAGACCATCGGCTTGTCAGAAGCAAGCCGATGGTCTCTGTGGCAGGGAGAGATTAATGCTTGGCTGTGAGAGGACAGCTAGGTACCTGCTCTTACAGCAGAGATCAGAGAAAACCTCCGATCTCTGCTGTTAACCCTTTACATGCTGCAGTCTATGTGACTGCAGCATGTAAAGGGCTGTCACTGCAGCATGTAAAGGGCTGTCACCATCGGACCCCCGGAATGTGATCAGGGGTCCTGATGGGTTCCTGTGGAAGTCCCCTAAAGGGACAAAAAAATAAAAAAAAGTTAAAAAATTATTAAAAAAATTATAAAAACACTTGTCTCCCTTTACTTTGTAAAAAAATCAAAAATACAATCACACATGTGGTATCCATGCGTCGTAATGACCCAGAGAAGGAAGTTAATGCATTATTTAACCCCTTAATGACATGGCCCCTTTTTTTCTTTTTTCCCCATTTCTTTTTTTCCTCCCCCTGTTTAAAAAATCACAACTTGTCCCGCAAAAAACAAGCCCTTATATGGCTGTGTCAATGGAAAAATGAAAAAGTTATGGCTCTTGAGACGCAACTGCAAAATTGGTTGAAATTCAATGATTAGACCATTTTAAAAAACCTGCCCTGGTAGGCACGACAGGGTGGTAGGAAACCCGCCACTCAAGGGGTTAAATGTTTGACGTTTTGTCTAGTCTACACTGTCTAAGTCACTTCCATATTAGCATATTTTAAATCTGTATTTAATCGTTTTGTGGACCATAAGGTAAAGAAGATCTATAGTGCTATTCACGTGTTTTTTTCCGTGACCGTGTTTAAAATAGGCAGTATGCGCTAAATTTGCCCATTTGTTGATCTAAAATACACCCATCATAGTCCATGGAAAGTGACTAAAATATGGATTCATCAGTGTATATAAATATATGTGTATAACCCCGCGCCAGAAGTATATAACAAGTAGCTGCAACCATAAGCAGGCCACTGCCCCAGCCGACCAGAATAAATGAAATGCAAAAGCGATAATGTACAAACGGTGCACTAAACTTGATCAATGTGCCTATGTTAGTACGGTCAGGAAAAAAGGCATATAGAATGCAGCAGGATGGGAGAAGTGCTTGAGGAAGAGACCAGCGTTTAAGTCTTGATCCGCGCTGGAGGTTTTTTTAGCTTTTTTAGCTTCCCTAGTGAGGCTAGGTGACATGACGCCCACAGCCCGCAGTATCTGTGTATGCAGCCGCTACTGGCCAGAGTGCCTGCGGCTCACATGTGTGCTCTGTGCTTTATCTACCGCTGGTTCCTGCCTTCTGCTCCCGTTCTTCACCTGCTGCTGCTGGGCGAGTGTTTTTTACATTTATATATTGATGTTTTATACTTTTAGTGCCACTTTTTTCTTGTATTTTTTTAACATTGCCATATTGCCTGTCTGTACTCCATTCTGCTGCATCCCATCAGTATTTAATCTGTATTTCACTAATATGTCATCTGTATTTACCTCCATATTTGCGTTAATTGGTATTATTTTCTCCTGGACAAAAGCGAAATGAAAGCAAATATAGAGACAAGTGCAGATGAAATATTGCTGAAATACGAATGAAGTGACTTTTCAGGCTCCCCTTACTAAGGCTCTGTTACCTCGGAGTATTTGAGGCAATTACTGTACCTTTCCTCTATACTTGATAATCATTCCGTCCTTGTAAGAGATATCAGCTCTCCAAACCTTGACTTCCTGGTAACTCTATGATAGATTTATGTTATACACAGCAGCCAATCAAAGCAGGCTGAGCTGCAGGGGGAGGAGAGCGCATCATCCTGGACCAATGATATCACAGGAGACGTGTCCTAGACTACCGCAGCCTCCCTGTAAATACTGTAGATAACCAGTAGTCATAGATCACAGCTGTGGCCTAATGGAGCTACAAAACAGCCAAACAGCAAGCAAAATAGAAAGCAGGTGATCCTTACCTACAGGTTCTGACTTGCATATCATATTTGAGCTCCTGACTAGACAGTCGCTTTAATAAATATAATGACTGCTGTGTAGTAGGTAATTATACAGTATTTTACAATGTATTACAAGGAGTAACTTCATTTCTGTTGCGTTATTGCAGGTGTGATTTTGAGGATACAGCCCAGTACCATGCATCAGCAATGAATGTGAAAGGAGAAAACTCTTCATTTGCGTCGCTCGTGGTGAAGAGTAGGTGTACAACTGTTAACTTTTCCATGCAGACATTTCTTTTTCATTATATGCTGCAGAAGGCATTATTCCATTCTACCATTTATGTTTCCAGGGTATAAAGGAGAACTCGATGTGACACCTTTGACAACTCCAAGGAGTGAACCATTCAGCTGTAAGTCACAACCTGATGGAATACCAATATATTGCATTATGGGATAGCAAGCTTGCCTACAACATGTCCCCTTCTTCTTTTAGTTACTGTTACTCCATATGGCTTTGCTACTAAGTTTGATATCTTTTTCGTTGACCCATTTGGAGTATCATTTGGCAAAGAAGGTGAAACATTGAGTCTTGGTTCCACAGTCATCGTTCATCCAACCATCAAACGCTACCAGCCAGAAATTCAGTGGTACAGAAATGGTAGGTGGTCAGTCCCCTTTTTATTACATGTTGTATATACCTTCTAGGTGATAATGCTCAATATACTGAAAAAGAGGAGGAACACTGAAGCTTTGTTGAGGATGAGGCAATCCTGGGTAAATTTTTCCCAATTGTCGATAAAACTATTAATATTTTGTCTGCTTTTTTGAATTGAAAAAAGGTTACTGCTGCAGAATTCTACAGGTTTCCTGTTACCAGAGTGGAGTGCATTGTGGGTGTTTATATAGTTACTACACCACTTTTCTGACCACAGACTAGAGGTAAATTAGTCTGTATTAGAGATGAGTCAGCTCCCAAATGCTCGGGTCCGCGTTATTCGAGTCGAGCTTTTCGTAGCTCTACTCGAGTAACGAACCCCATTGACTACAATGGGAGACTCGAGCATTTTTGTATGTGGGACGCTGGGTCCCCAGCTTTTTTTTTTCTTGGTTTGTGTTTCTCTCTCTCTTCCTCTCCCTCTCCCTCTCCCCCTTCCCGTTCCCCTTCTTGTCAAACAAAAAATTTTCAAATGACGCGCGCTGCGATGGGGAGGGGCCAAAACAGGCACATCACAGTGGGGAGGAGCCAAAAGCTGGGGCGGGATCAAACACGATTTGATGCTCGTTTGAGTAATGAGCACCATCGAGTATTCTAATACTCGAACGAGCATCAAGCTCGACAGAGTATGTTCGCTCAACTCTAGTCTGTATTCAAAGACAATTATGAGAATTTTGGAATCAGCTATACATATGAATGAACAAAAGAACATGAAATTACTCAAAATTAGTATATGTACAAAGATTAAAGTAAATTTTTTTAAAGTTACTTAAACAGTTTCAGAAAGTGAACAGTAACTGTTATTAAAAGAAGAATTACAGAAGTTTGAGGAAATGTTTCTAGAACCATAGGGATGGTGGTACAACATGGTGCAATGCCACATATTCCCCTCTGAGGTCAATGAGGATAAAATGTACTGTAAGCCCAATATAAATATGATAGGAGGGGCCTGCTGTAGTACAGATAAATATAAAGTAGCCCACAAAATGGCATTTAAAAAAAATCCTAATTATATTCTTGCCACATTTTGTATTTAACAAAAAATACAAAGGGAAAAAAACACCACAGCCTGCAGGTATAAAATGTAGCCTTAGGCCCCTTTCACACCTACATTGATATTTCCCTTCTTTAGCTTCGTTCTTGGAGCCAAACACTGAAAATACCGAAAGTGCCATATCCAGCATATGCTCAATTCAAATGGACCTGGAAGAACCCCATAGAAGGGGCCTGGCCAGCTTCTGGCTTGCCGCCTGGCATTTTCCTAGACAAAACACTGGAGCATGTTGCATTATTTTGTCCGGTATTTTCTTCTAGTTTTGTGCTGGAGGCTCAGAGAGTGAACATGGCGCTATCAGGTTTTGTAGGAATCCTGCATTATAAATATAAACCACATTTTTAATCTACTGATGTTGCGGACTAAATGAAGTAAAGTCATGTCATGAGAGCACTTACTTTATATTTCTGATTTTACTTACTTTTTGTAGATAAGGGTTGGCACTAGAGATGAGCGAGCACTCTCGGTAAGGTCAGTTACTTGAGCGAGCCTCGCTCATCTTGAGTAACTGCCTCCTCCGAGCGTGCTCGGGGGGCGGCGAGGGTGAGCGGCGGGTGGCAGGGGATAGTGGGTGGGAAGAGATCTCTCTTACTCTCCCCCCCCCCCCCCACTCCCCTCTGCTCTCCCCTGCTGATCTCTCTCACTCTCCCCCCGCTTCCCTCCGCTCTCCCCCGCTGACCCCCCGAGCACGCTCAGAGGAGAAGGCAGTTACTTGAGATGAGCGAGGCTCGTTCGAGTAACTGACCTTACTGAGCATGCTCGCTTATCTCTAGTTGGCACAGCTTAGAGTATTCGATAGTCTCTAGGGATGAGCGAGTATACTCGCTAAGGCACTACTCGCTTGAGTAATGTGCCTTAGCCGAGTATGTCCCTGCTCGTCCCAAAAGATTCGGGTGCCGCCGCGGGGCGGGGAGCTGCGGGGGAGAGCAGGGAGGAACGGAGGGGAGATCTCTCTCTCCCTCTCTCCCGCCCGCTCTGCCCCGCCGCAACTCACCTGTCAGCTGCGGCGGCCCCTGAATCTGTAGGGACGAGCAGGGAGATACTCGGCTAATGCACATTACTCGAGCGAGTAGTGCCTTAGCGAGTATACTCGCTCATCCCTAATAGTCTTCATTGATTTACATTGGTATATATTGACTCCCATTTATGTTCTGAGAACTTTAGTTTCTCATTTACACTTACATAATGTGATGTTAGAATTGAACCAATGTAGTTGTGACTAAACTTGCCTTCACACAATATTTTTAGTGTTTTAAAATGCTTGTTAAAAAAAACAACATAAATGCAAAATATTTTTACTGGCATTTGTACAATCATTTTGTTTTTGTTTTTTTTTACATTTCGCACATGTGGTTTTCATGGTAGTTTATAGTCTTATAGACTATGGGGAAACACCAGAAAAAATGCCATAACCAGATTATGTTGCGTTTGAAAAAAATGCACTAAAAATATAATGCCGTGTATGTAGACTATAAATATGTTAATACGGACTTCAAGGTAACTCCAGGCCACAGTGTTTTTGACCCAGAAAGCCATAATAAGCACACTAAAACTCTGTAATCTCAGCCTAACACAGTTTGTCATTTTCAGGAGTTTTGGTCACACCATCCAAATGGCTCAGCACACACTGGAGTGGAGGACATGCCACCTTGACACTGAGGCATCTCAATAAGGAGGATGAAGGGTTGTACACTCTGCGAGTTGTCATGGGAGATTACTACGACCAATACAGTGCCTACGTATTTGTACGAGGTGAGAAAAGGATGAGAAATATATCCATGTACTTTTACACTGTCTATGGGAATTGCTGTAGAAGTCCAGAGAGTAAGAATGCAGATGAATGTTATTTTGGTGCAGACATCAGCTCTGTACAGCATCACCATGGGCTTCCTCCTTCTTCTTTCTGAATTGATTCTTGTATTACTACTGCTTACAGGCATAAACCTTTAAGTTAAACAAAGATGTAACTTTGGCTTGTTAACATAAGTCTTTGACCACTGTAAACTGCCATAAACAGAACTGTCAATTTTGTAAAACCCAACTCTATATGGATTGCCATGAGCATTTTGGAAAAAAACTGGGAAAAAACCTATATTCTTTATGTATTATAGTGTTGAACACACAGAAACAGTCGAACCCTGTTTTGGGTCAAACTTTGCTAAATGTTTGGTTTGGTGCGATCCCAAACCTCAGGCAGTTCGTCTTGGCCGAACCTTCTGAAACAGCTTCTTCGTCCTCGTTTTCCTGTTCTGACTCTTCCTACTCCTATTCTTCTTCTTTCTCCTCCCCTTTTTCTCTGGGGCTTTGGTGGCTTTTTGACAGTGTTATACACCAGTTTTAGGGGTGTTGGTAAAGTTCTGGTTCAGTTTGAACAAATTCAGACTGTACCAAATTTGTTGACCAAATTTCGGGAACCAGCCGAACTGTACATTTGACAACTTCACTCATCACTAATTATAAGTGTTAGCAGTCAGTGATATGGTTTGCTACCATGTGTCGCTAGTACACAATTGTATTTGAAACCACAAACAGCTTTCAGCAGCATAGTTTAGTGAGGTCTGCTGCAGCCTACTCACCACAGCAGCCTTGGACTCACCTGGCAGTCTTACCTGGTGGAATCTCCATCTTCAGATCACCAGTTCACTGCTACCGCGCGGGAGCTGCCTGCTGTCTTCAACTTGAAAGGATAGTCACACCAGAGCCTGGAGCTTTTGGTAGCGTTCCTGTGCTCCGGCAGAAGCATCTTCGTGGTTCTGGAAGAAGCTTCATTTTGCAGCGGCTGTTCGACCCTTTTTCATGTCATTGTTCTTCCCTACTTTGGTTCAGGAAACTGCTCAACAAGGTGATGGGTTTACCATGATCTGGAAAAAGAAAAACATTGTATGGGGGAAAACTATGGTTCTTTGATCCACGCAGTGGATTTGCTTTTGATTTCACTCTATTCATTGCAAACAATGAAATCTGAAGTAAGAATCTGTGCAGCTTCTTCAAAGGGACCCGTCACATAGAACGGAATACTCCTCAACAGAATTGTGGAATATTGAGCCCCAAAAAATGCACTGCCAATGTGCGAATTTTAGTGCGGAATTGAAAATAGCAGAATCCTGCCGGCAATTCCATATGAAAATCTGCAGTTAGCAGTGTGGATTTTGGTGCGAAATTCAGGGACGGTATATTCTGCAATGCTGTTACGGAATAATCCGTCTCGTGTGAAAGGTCGCAAAGGAATGCACATGCTGCAGATTTGAAATTTTACAATATGTTATGAATTTCTCAGTTTTTTCCTGCTGCATATATTACACTGTCAAATTTAGTAGATTTTTCATGACAATCATCTCAGAAAATCCACAGCTATTCTATATATGCCCAACTGAGCCATACTGGGCCAAATAATACAAAGACTAGTAACGGTGACATATTGTGCCTAAATACAGTTAGGTTTATATTACACTATGTTATTGCATTCTGTTGAAATGTCCTGTGTTATTTTTGATCTTTTAAAAAATGTAGTTTTTTCACCGGAATTTTTTAGAGAACTGCTCATTTTTGACAGATCCATTATATCTGGTTTGAAACTAATCCTTTTTCAGTTTTTTTTTATTTTGCTAGTAGTATTGGGCTGCAGGCACACACGATGTGTGAGCTGTGGACATTCTGCTGCAGAATTCCTGTTGCGTTTCTGCAGATGGGCAGAATTAGGCCTCATGTCCACTAGCTAAATGGAATTGCGGAATTCGCAGCGGATTTTGCCCATAGGGAATCATTGCCATCCGCGGTCCATTAAATTGATTTTTGCACCCGCGGATGGCATTTTAAAAGAATTGCGTTTTTCACGCGCAGGAGAAAAAACGCAGCATGCTCCATTCTGCCCAGATTCCGCGTGGATCAGCAACATTGCTATAACATTGATAGCAAAGTGTGCGGATATCTGCATGCAAAAAAAAATACCATTTAAAGCAAATCCACGAGGAATCCGCCGCGGAAATCCACGGAAGATTCTGCGTGGATTGTATTTTTCAAGTGGACATGAGGCCTTAGTGTTTATGAAGGAAAATCAACCGCAGAATGGACGCTGCAGCAGGATGCCCGATCTTGTTGTTCAACAGAGCAGAAAAATTGGACCGTCTCTGTTTGTCCTACTGAAAAAAACTGATGAACAAACACTTCTAACCATAATAGAAGCTGCATTTAAAACCTATGAAATGGAATAATTAACCCCTTAAGGACATGGCCCTTTTGTTTTTTTCCATTTTCGTTTTTTCCTCCCCTCTTTTAAAAAATCGTAACCCCTTTATTTATCCATCGACGTCGCTGTATGAAGGCTTGTTTTTTGCAAGACGAATTGTACTTTTCAATAGTGCTATTTAATGTACCATAAAATGTACTGAAAAACTTTTAAAAAAATTCCAAGTGGAGTAAAATGAAAAAAGATAAAATAAAATTCCGCCATCTTTCGGTACGTCTTGTTTCTACGGCGCACAAACTGCAACAAAAATGACACAATAACTTTATTCTATGGGTCAATATGATTACTACGATACCAAACTTATATGCTGTTTTGTTTTGTTTTTTGCTGTAGTACTTGTATTTTTTTTCAAAGATATTTAGTTTTTCTAACTTATTTTCTGCCGCCATCTTCTGCACGCATTCGATTTTTTATAGTTGCACGAGGGCTCACTTTTTGCGGGACGTCCTGTAGTTTGCGTTGGTACCATTTTGGAATACATATGTATTTTGTTTTATTATTTGGATTCTTTAATTATTAATATGGCAAAAGTTTTTTATTTAAACTTTCATTTCTTTTTTTAAAAATAATTAGTAAAACTGTATTGATCTTATTTTTACTGTTCTTTTTTAATCCCCAGGGGGGATAACAACTTGCGATGCTTTGATCGCTTCTGCGGTATTATGTAATGCCATAGCATTACATCATACTGCGATCGGGCAGGCGGTCTATCAAGCCACCCCACAGGCATGGCTTGATAGGCATTCTGCCAAGACAGCCCTGGGGACTTTCAGAAGGCCCCCATGCTGCCATGACACACGCACGGTTCCCTGCGATCTCATTGCGGAAGGCCATACAGGGAATTTAAATGCTGCTGTCAGAATTGACAGCGACATTTAAAGGGTTAACAGCTTAAGTGGCTTACCGGAGCTGTTACCGCCGGATGTCTGCTGTAAGAGACAGCCGGCAGCTGCGATGTATGGAGGAAGATCACCCCTCAATCCCCCTTGACACATGTCCTGCAGCTAGAGAACGTAAAAACACGATAAACTGGTCACTAAGAAGTTAACAAATGTGTTTACAAAAACTAAACAAAATAGTCAAATATGATGTGAACAGGACTCAATCCTACCATAACAGCCCAAATCATCTCTGTGGTTTTGCGTCAACCTAGAATATTCAAATCTGTTAATTAGCACAAAGGAAACAGCTGACTTGTATCATGTTTCAAAGGAAAATCAAATTAAAGCTACATTTTCACTTCAAGACATGTCCAACATCCAACCATTTGTTTAAAGCCTTCAACTGTGATACAAGTTCCAAAATATAAGAAGATATTTAATTTTGTCATGCCATACCCACAGCCAGGACGCCCAGGGAGATTAAGCCTATTGTTTTAGATCATAGGAGAATATATTATTCCTCCTTGTCTGCTTTTATAATTAAATTTTCTGCAGCTTCGTATTATGTGGAACTCGTGCTATCAAATGTCCAGTCGAGTGGGGACAGATTTAATCTCTATGTCAGCTGTTACAGGGAGCAGCTGATGATCTTGCAGTCTGGCAGTTCTAAAGTGCTTTGAATTCTTGGCTCTAAGTAATGGATCCAAAAAGCCACCTATGCTAACTTCAGCAGTACTTGTGTAAAAGCAAGCTTGACTGGTGTGATGCAAATAGACACACCTACAAATAGTCTCTATGATAATATGCTAATTACATGGCAAGAGCAGTGCTGTGCCTCTATACAGGAGAAAATTTATATATTTAATTGCTTAGAATGCATTATTTATAAATCCAATACTGTTTATGTTCAATACTAGAACTGCTGATGTTCCCACCTCTGTATGTAGCCAACTTGAAAAACTTGAAAAATATAATTACTTTTATTTATGAAGAATGAATTGATTCAGAGGTAATGTCAGAAAAAAAGACCCTCAAAGAACTTGGGCCTAAAAGATGACCAGATACAGCTAAATAATATTTACCCAGATGATTCGAGAAGGGAAAATATTGTCCCTATCTTTAAAAGGAAGACGGTGGACCCAGGAGAGTACAGGCCTGTGAGCCTGACTTCTATACCAGGAAAGATCTTTGAAAAAATACTTGGATGAGAATGCAGTAATTAATCACAGCCAGCATTGGTTTGTAACAAACAAGTCTTGCCAGACCAATCTAATTTTCTTCTATGACAGAATCACCGACTGGGTTGATCAGGAAAATGCGGTGGATATAGTATATCTTGACTTTAGTAAACATTTGACAAAGTATCCTATACCATTCTTATTGAAAAAATGACCAAATATGGTATTAATAAGGCAACTGCAAGGTGAATTTACAACTGGCTGAGTGATCATACTCAAAGAGTGGTCATAAATAGCTTCACATCCAATTTGAAGAATGTATCAAGTGGGGTACCACAAGGCTCTGTCCTGGGCCCAGTGTTGTTCAACATTTTTATAAATAATCTAGATGAGGGGATTGAGGGGAAACTGATCAAATTTGCAGATGACACAAAGCTAGGATGTTTAGCTAATATTAAAGAAGAGAGGGAGATGATTCAAAAATATCTAGGCAAGCTTGAACAGTGGGCAGTGACTAACAGACTAGTATTTAACACGGAGAAATACAACATCCTATATCCCGTCAAGAAAATTTTTTAAAAGCACATACAGAATGGGAGGAATTGGGCTAAGCAGCAGCACATGTGTAAGAAAAAACTTGGATATGCTAAGAGATCACAGACTGAATATGAGTCCACAGTGTGATGCAGCAGCAAAAAAAGGCAAGTACAATTCTGGGATGAAGTAAGAGAAGCATAAAGTCTAGATCACGTGAAGTAATCATCTCCCTCTACTCTTTCTTGGTCAGACCTCATATGTGTCCAGTTCTGGGTACCCCAATTTAAAAAACATCAACAAACTGGAACAATTTCAGAGAAGCGCTACCAGGATAGTGAGCGGTCTACAAACCATGTCCTATGAGGAACAGTTAAAGGATCTGAGGATTTTCAGCTTACAAAAAAAGAAGGCTGAGAGGAGACTTAATAGTTGTCTACAAATATCTGAAGGGCTGTCACAGTGCAGAGGGATCAGCCCTATTCTCATTTTCACAAGGAAAGACTAGAAGCAACTGGATAAAACTATAATAGAGGAGACACAGATTAGATATTAGGAAAAGCTTTCTGACAGTGAGGGCGATCAATGAGTGAAACAGATTACCACAGGAGATGGTGAGTTCTCCTTCAATGGAAGTGTTCAAATAGAGGCTGGACAGAAGTCTGTCTGGGGTGATTTAGTGAATCCTGCACTGAGCAGCGGGTCGGACCCGATGAACCTGGAGGTCCCTTCCAACTCTACCATTCTATGATTCTGTTTATTTACCGTGAGCATTCCTTTCATTAAAGGGATTGTTTAGTTAATAAAATATTCTAATACCCTTTCAAGGAACTCTAATTAAGTAAAGGGAGGGTCTTACCATTCAGGACTCTCATCTATTAGCCAAAAAGGAGAGCAGTTACAAAGAGTTTCTCTCGCAGTGGAAGACCTATCACATCTATACTTTAAATCGACAGCCCTCTAATTTTGATGGTAACTATGCAATCTTAGATTTTGCCTGTGGGGGTGCCTTAGGGATTTGAACACTTGCTGCCAATATCCCCAAAGTGGGAACTCCTTTAATTGTAATTTTATTGGTCAGTAAATTTAGTGGCCAAACTTAAACCACTTAGCAGTTTCAGGTATGTTGACACTCATCTATTTTCCCCAGAAACATGATCAGATCCAAAATAGCAGAGCGTTATTGAAATATACTCTACTTCTAGGCCTTGTATTTGAGTCTGGATTTGGCAAAGAAACTTTCTGGTCAGCAGATGCCTCACATTGTAGCACAGTGCTAAGGGAGTCTGACTTCATTCTGAAAATCAGTGGTGATCATTCACATGTAGCCATGACAGATCATTTAGGCTAGATATCGCCTTTAGGCCTCCTTTCCACGAACGGATTTACGCCGCGTAAATCCGCGGCAAAAATCCGCTGCGTTGCACCATGCTATTAGGTTCTATTGAACCTAATAGCACAATGCTCACGATGCGGAATTCCACCGCGGAATTACGCACCGCGATTTCTCCCGTCCTCACCCGCAGCATGCTCTATTTGCTGCGGGTGAGGACGGGCTGTACGCGCTGACGGCTTCCATTGCAGTCAATGGAAGCCGTCCGTTCACGCTATCTCCCGCTGCAACCAGCGGAAGATAGCGTGAAAAAACGCTTCCCCGCCTACCGCCGCGCGTCATATGACGCGGTGGGCGTGTCACATGACGCGACGGCGGTGGGCGGGGAAGCGTCTTCACGCGATCTTCCGCTGGTAAGTATGGGGTCTCTGGGGGGCGCCGTGACGGGCTTCACTGCGGAATATTACGCGGCGGAGCCCGTCACGCTCGTGGGAAGGAGGCCTTAAAAGCATATATTTTAGTAGTGAAAAAAATTGGCAAATTCTTTGCTTTGGGGTACATTATCTGTCTTTGGTATCTTTAGCAATGCTTGTGCATGTAACAACTGAAATGTGTATACTGGAATCTTATGATAAGGGCTGTCGCAGACATTTCATGAGAGCCAAATGATGGCCGAAACTTCCATTGAAGTTGTTTACCAGGGATCAGAGGCATAACTTGAAGTCCCTGGGCCCCAGTGCAAAACTTGTGATAGGGACCCTAACTATAATGCTTTATTCATAGTATTGGGCTCTCTATATTGAGAAGAGAGGTCTTATGGGCCCCCTAAGGCTCCTGGGCCCGGGTGCAGCCTCATCCCCTATAGTTACGCCAGTGCCAGGGATCTCAGCAGGGGAATTCTCATACCCTTATCTCAATTCACAGATAGGTTGTAAAATGCTTCTATCTCCATTCTTGGGATATACTTGATGCATTATTTATTGTCCCTCTTCATACATTTCTTACCATGAATTTACTTAGATATTGTGTCATGATAAGATATATGTTTTTACTGCATCTGGACTATTTTTGTACTTTGGCATCATTACCACACTGTATGGGTGAGTGGTTAAACATAGTGTAGCGCAATTAGACTATATGTGCTGCACTTTGTGTTTTAGTGTTTTTAACTTTCGTATGATACACTAATAAAGAATTAATTTTTTTCATTCATGTGTTAGAAATGCATTTTGTCGCATTTATAGCCTATTTACACACTATCTTTTCTCTTTCTTTTCTACCATGTTCAATTTTAGTGCATGGCTATTATGCGATGTAGCATATGGTGGTGTTAGCCATTTCTGTATCTCATATAGGAGGTGAATCCATGACAACCCTTGCTGCGAGTCTGGTTCTAGCCTTGTAATACATGGATGGCTATAGTACACAAAAGCAAAAAGTGGAGGACCACCTCTATGACATATACCCTATTCCTCACAGTCCTATTATCTTTGAGTCAATTGTTGCTAATGCCTTTAAATCTTATACTTTCTGCCCTACTTAATTATAGATGGTGAGGCGGAGGTGGAAGGAGCTCCCACTGCTCCTCTGGATGTGGAATGTCTTGATGCTAACAAGGACTATGTAATCGTCTCATGGAAACAGCCAGCAGTTGATGGTGGGAGTGCAATTCTAGGCTATTTTATTGACAGGTCAGTATTATAAATATTCACTTCTAACAGAGGCATATCTCACTAACTGAGAGGCATAAATATTTATTAATAGTTATTCTGTAACGCTGAATGGATGAGCAACAATTTATACTCCCTTTTGTAGTTTATTTTACATTAAAAAAGCAATAAGAGAAAGAATAGATGAGGAGGGTGGATGGGGGAGGGATGTAAAGTGGTTGAGTCTGAATCCACGAACAGGGCCTGGATCTCTTTAAGGGCTCAGTCAGATAAGCAATTTTTTTCACGGATGCTGCTGCCACCCCATTGAAAGCAATGGGATAAAGGCAACCCCTGCAGGGATTTTTGGTGGTGGTGGTGGGGACTTGAAATGTAAGCCCTACTTCAAAAAGAAGCCCTAGCTGCAAGAAAAAAATAATAATAATACATCACCTAGAAGCGCTGTCCGGGTCTCCAGCTCTTCTTCTTCTTCATGTTCTTCTGGCCGTGGATTGCAAAGTCCCCACCTCCTGGAAGCACTGCCTCTGATTGGCTGTGATTGGTCAGAGCGCTAAGCTATTCGGCTGTGATTGATCAAATCACTCAGCCAATCAGAGGCAGCGCTTCCAAGAGGCGGGGATTTTCAATCCCCAGCCAAAAGAACATGAAGATGAGCCAGGGACCTGGGAAGAACACACACCGGAGCCCGACAGCGCTTCTAGGTGATGTATTAATATTTTTAATTTTTTTTCCTTCAGCTAGGGCTTATTTCAGGGCTTTGACTGTAGGATTCCGTACTGTCAAAGTTGCATTGATTCGTACGAAAACTGCTTTTTTTGTGCAAATCAAAAAACTGTCCTATTTGTTTCCGTTGCGAATGTTAAACGCGTGTAAAAAACGGACATGTGACCGCTTTCATTGGAAAGCATTGGTTATAGATCCGTTTTAAAAATGCGCCTATACATGCGTTTAAAATTTACTCATCTGACTGAGCCCTAAGGGGTATATTTAAACTAAAGCATTGTATTAATGATACTAGTGATATATGAGGATGAGGATTTGCAGGTATGGAGAGAAATTGTAATGCAATTCATGATCTCCCAGTGTTGTTTTGTGTTCCTCTTGTCACAGTGTTGCTATAGCACATACATTGGTATAGTATTCATTTTTAATATCTTAAAAAAAGGGATTTCTAAGACTAATGCACATAACTGCATTACGGAGCTGTGTTGTACAGATCCATTACATTGTGCTAATACTCCACATCGTCTTACATTGTACCACATTGGGCTCCCAATTTCATATTAATTATATACTTCTATACAGTGGCACACAGGGTATGTTTAGGTCCATAATATAGGCTATGCACAAGGATTCTTAATATACATGCTGACTAGGGATGAGCGAGTATACTCGCTAAGGCACTACTCGCTCGAGTAATGTGCCTTAGCCGAGTATCTCCCTGCTCGTCCCTGAAGATTCGGGGGCCGCCGCAGCTGACAGGTGAGTTGCGGAAGGGAGCAGGGGAGAGCGGGCGGGAGAGAGGGAGAGAGAGATCTCCCCTCCGTTCCTCCCTGCTCTCCCCCGCAGCTCCCCGCTCCGCGGCGGCAGCCGAATCTTTCGGGACAAGCGGGGAGATACTCAGCTAAGGCACATTACTCGAGCGTGTAGTGCCTTAGCGAGGATACTCGCTCATCCCTAATGCTGACATAAGGACGCATCAGCATTATGTTAGAGTGATGGATTACTAATTTACTGGATTGCATAGCTGGAATATTTCATTATTCAATCCAAATCTCACTTTTATTAATACTGAAAAAGTAATCTCAGTTATGAATAAACTGAAAAAAACATGCAAAATGTATCTAGTTTGCTAAATACACCAGCACAAGTAAAAAGATCAGGAGGGTGCACTCTAGCGTAGTAAATCACTAGTAGAGAATAGCAACAGAAAACAATGGCATGCAAAAAATGGTAATCCAGAAGTAAAATATGAATAAATAAAGAATATGTCATTCAAAAATCATGCTCTGTACCTTTAAGGACTCTTTCACACTGGATATCGGAAAATCGTGACGATATTGCAATTTTGTCGCGGGAACAAAGTCAGGATTTTGCCGCAGTTTTTTCACGGTGATATCGTGATCACCCATATGAAACTACCCATAAAGCTCCTTCACACTGGCGATCACACCGCAGCCTCAGTTGTTATGGAATGCTAACAAACACCTAGCCGGACAGCAGCCGTGTGCTTACAGAACCTTTGATGACCTCACCGTCATGTGATCAGGGGTGGAGCATGTAACTCACTCACGCACGCACGCATGGACGGATAGGTGGTCATTAGTATTTTGATAGTGGCTACTTCCCATGTAATGTGCAACTAAATGCAAAGTCCAACAGAACCAGCTGTTTTCTGGTTGTCTTGGGAGCCACTGGTCTGGCTCCCATCACTGGCTCTCATATTTAAGGCCTCATTCACATGGACGTATGTGTAAAAAGCTGTGTATACTATGCAGCATTTTACTGCCATGTAAGCTACATCCCCAGCTTATCTCTGAAATTACATTAGTGTGAATGAGCCTTTAGAGGTTGTGAACAGACAAAGGGCAAGCACTTACCAAAAGGGTAAAGCTAATTTACTAATCCTGTCTGACAGTGTAATCTTAGATTCGTCCATCAGACGATGTTCCAGATTCATCACAGTGGCGCGCTTTGCAAGATGTTTGACAATTTTCTTCCTTAGCCAATTCTTGGTTGGCTCACTTTAGACCACATTTTTGTGCCAAAGTTGTGGCGCACATCGTTAATAAATTTGATGCAGCTTATAAATCCAATAAATTGTGCCCCCTTTTTTAGACACTTCCCAAGCGTGTCTACTGAGGTGCAACAATACAATCGTGCTCAAGACACGAGCGACAGAATTGTGGCTCAGTTTGAATATGGTGCATTTTAATAAGTAAATCTGAGTAGACACGGAATGCAATGTTTTTACCTTCGCAGCTCAGTGTGGATAGGCAGTGATCTACTCCTCATCGTGCACAGATGAAGGGGTTAATTATAGGGAGCAGCATAGAGTTTGTTTTATCTGTAGGCAAATATCTAGCAGACGTGCACAGGCAATCACAGGCGTGTATGTAGATGTAACATGTGCTGATTACATACATGAGCATTGCATTGACCGAGTTTTCATCTCTTTTTTCGTGGAAGGTGTGAGGTTGGCACAAGCCACTGGACCCAGTGTAACGACACTCCTGTGAAGTTTGCTCGCTTCCCAGTGACTGGTTTGATTGAAGGACGATCATACACTTTCCGTGTAAGGGCTGTAAATAAAACTGGAATCAGCAGACCTTCTCGTGTTTCAGAGCCCGTAGCGGCTCTAGATCCAGCAGACAGAGCCAGAATCAGGAGTAAGTCAGAACTAATACTAAATCTAACCACAAGTCGGACATTAAAGGCGAATAGGTCTCAATCCTGCTTTATACCCTACAGAGTATATACTGTATTAAATGCAGACAGACATGGCAATCATCTTGTGGTGAAATTACTGTTCATATCAGTTCGCTGCTCCCAATTTCCACCATCACCACCACAATTGGGCACATCTACATGTTTGTCATAAAGCTTAAAAAGGTTTTCCAGGTTACTATATAACCTCAGGATAGGTTATCAATAGTTGATTAGCAATGGTCAGGGCCAAAGTGTAATAGAAGACTTAGCTCCCATTGGTTTCAATGTGAGTGAAGCCTTCTATTACAATTATGTTTATGGCCCCAATGCGGAATTCTGACACAGCTGCACTGATAGCGGGCCAGAGAATCACTAGGATCCCGAACGGTAGACCCCTACTGATCAATGATAAATGTCCGGAAAACCACTTTAATATCTGTTCAATGAAAAGTTGTCCAACTTTTTAATACTAAGTTATAAAAACTTTGTGCTTCATTTTCTTACTGGTGCCATTACCATATGGACCATCATAGATTATGTGAACAGAGCCTTTCATGGGGGGGTAGAAATCTCATAGACCTAAGGGAATATCCAGACACAGTGGAATAATCAAAACCTTAGTGTGCAATTTGCAAGAAATTTCCAATGATTTTCATATTACTCTATGGAAGAAAAAAATTAACTCTTCCTTTTTAAAATCTCAGCATGTAGTGATTAAAAAGACTGCTCCCAAATCACTAGACTGGAGCGATTTTGAAGGGATTTTCACTGCTCAGTAAATATCTATGAACAGCAGTAACAAAGACATTTATTGTAGGGAGATGAAAAGTGAAATGTAGTGAGATGAAGGTATAGGTGTAACAGAGGCGTAACTTGAAGCTCCTGGGCCCCAATGCAAAACCTGTAACAGGGCCCCCAACTATAATGCTTTATTCATAGTACTGGGCTCCTTATATAAAGAAAAGCGGCCTTATGGGCCCCCTGAGGGTCCTGGGCCCGGGTGCAACCGCATCACCCTGCAACCTCTATAGTTACGCCCCTGGGTGTAGACTAGCCTAAGGGTCCATTAAGACCTACAGATTTGTCATTTGAACAAGCGAACGATGTCTGAGTTGGCTCATTAGCTCAGATAGCCAGGTACATCGTTGGCTCATTCAAACAAGAAAGTGTTCAGTTGTTCCCATTCGTTCCCATAAGTGAATGAAAACGACTGAACGATTGGTATTTAAACCGAACGATTGGTAAATGAGCCAACAATGATTTTTATGCCTGCATAGCAAGAATGATCAATGAAAAGGGAGCAATGTATTGTTTGTCGTTCGATTGTTGGCTGCATTTAAACTGAATGATTCATTTTCACTCATAAGGGGTTGTCTATCTCTGAATGTACAAAAAGAATGTATACATTTAGTGAAAGCAGAACACACTACTTGAAAATGAGAAGACATTTTTTCAAGAAGCGCTGCGGAATATGATGGCGCTATACAAATAAAGATTATTATTATTATTATTTTAGCACAAAATATGTGCAAAGGATACAAAACTTTATATTATACCATGGCTAAGGTTAATATTTTAAATCATGGTTTTGTTCTTCATTATGATATCTCCCAGGTCGTCCTTCTGCTCCATGGACTGGTCAAATCATTGTAACAGAAGAGGAACCCACAGGTCAGAAAACTATATGAGCAAATGAAGACTGTGCATATGTATATATATATATAGTGTCTGCTAATAAATGACTCTCTTTTATTATTACCAACTCCAGAGGGAATTATTCCTGGACCACCATCAAACCTGAGTGTCACAGAAGCCACCAAGAACTATGTGGTACTGAGCTGGAAGCCTCCTGAACTGCGTGGTCATGAAGGTGTCATGTACTATGTAGAAAAGGTGAGTCTTAATGTGGATAAATTGTGTAGTATTAATGAAGAGCATTAGCAACTATTAAACAAAACACACAAGCAACAGATCTTCCAGCTGTCCACTTCAGTCCTATTTGGTTCCCTTTCAGTTTTTCTGTCCTTGTGGGGGGTGGGGGGACTTTAAAGACAACTATTATAGCCTCACTTAAAAGCAGATCTTCTCAGACATTCTCAGACTTCTCTTATGCAGATCTCTCTAGTTGTGCAGTGATACCCCCCTACTTAATACTGCTGTATAAATAGGCAGATTTCCAATGCAAGAGTAGAATAAATCTTGGTAATAACCTTTATAAGATCTGTACATAAAGACATTGGTGCTTGTTTTGGAGACAAAAATGAAAGAAACAAATACAACTATGATGTGTAGAACGGCATTCTAAACACCTGGAGAGAAGATATCTGAAGGACAGGCAGACAATTTTACTCTGAAAAACTGCTGTACTCACCATTGTGGGAGGTTTGTTGGTTGGCCATTTACAAATCGGAACAAGTCTTAGTGGTCCTTTAACCCTGTACTCGTTCATGCCATTACAGAGCGTTGCTGGCACAGAAAACTGGCAAAGAGTCAACACAGAAATACCAGTGAAGTCTCCAAGGTTTGCCCTCTTTGATCTTGCTGAAGGAAAGTCTTACAGCTTCAGAGTACGTTCCTGTAACTCTGCTGGTGTGGGGGAACCCTCAGAGGCTACCGAGTCTACTGTAGTGGGGGACAAACTTGGTAAGCGATCTTTATTAACATAGCCAAGTGTAGCTGTACTGTCTAGTCATTCCATTCCTAATTGTTTTTATTCGCATTGATATTCTCATTTTTTCCCAACACACTCTTAAGGCCCATTTACACGGGACGAGCGTAGGGCAAACAATGCCCGACACTCATCCTCGCACATACCAGCTCCCGTGCAGGTGGACAGGAGCTAGTATCGCTGGCTCACAGCGGGGCGGCTGCAGAAGATTTCTCTCCTAATGCTCCCCCGCCCCTCTCCATTGACTTAACATAGCGACCATTCTGTACTGAATGGCTGCTATTTACAATAAATGATCATTGTTCAGCTCATCGTCCATCGTTTATGCTGCATAAAGTGTTCAGTGTAAATAGCAGCTGTTCAGTACTGATCAGCCGCTATGTTAACTCAATGGAAAGGGGGGGGGGAGAGCAGGGAGAGAAATCTCCTGCAGCCTCCCTGCTGTGAGCCAGCGATACTAGCTCCCGTGCAGGTGCATGACAGCAAGTATGTGCAGGGACAAGTGTCGGGCATCGTTTTCCCGACACTCGTACTATGTACATGGGCCATTACACATGGGATGTTCTCTCTGCAACATGGAAACAATTGAACATATATTTTGTTGTATTTTCTTTTCGTTTACCTATTTTCCTAGACATCCCGACCCCGCCAAGTAATCCTGTGCCCTCAAGAAACACAGATACCTCTGTGGTTCTTACATGGACAGAGTCCAAGGATGCGAGAGAGCTAGTGGGATACTACATCGAGGCTAGCATTTCAGGATCTGGCCAGTGGGAACCATGCAACAACAACCCAGTGAAAGGCTCAAGGTAACCAAGGTTCTGCTAGAGTCTAGACATTTTCTTCTGTGTCTTCATAGAAGCATAATATTAAATGCATTACCTATTAGTTATACATGAATAATGAATCTTATACATTGTCAGTTACTATTTGCTCCAGACTAGAGATGAGCGAGCATACTCGCCTAGGACAATTGCTCGATCGAGCATTGCCCTTAGCGAGTACCTGCCCGCTCGGGAGCAAAGATTCGGCTGACGGCGCGGGTGACAGGTGAGTTGTGGCCATGAGCAGGGGGGAGCGGGAGGGGAGAGAGGGAGAGAGAGATCTCCCCTCCGTTCTTCCCCGCTCTCCCCCGCCGCTCCCCGCCCGCCGCCGGCAGCCGAATCTTTGCTCCCGAGCGGAGAGATACTGGCTAAGGGCAATGCTCGATCGAGCAATTTCCCTTAGCGAGTATGCTCGCTCATCTCTACTCCAGACACGACATAACATTATATGCATTTAGTACAGTAGTTCTCCAGAAAGGGGACATGGCATATTTTCCACAAACAGCATCACTCATGTCCATAAGGTGTGTTTGGTATTGCAGCTTGATCTCATTGACTTCAATGGGAAGGAATTGCATTACCAGACACCCCATGAGCATAGGTAGCACTGTCTTATAGAAACAAATGTTCATAGTGAGGTTTATAAATGATCTTATGTTTACTCTCCCTGCACCATTCATGTGATTATACATATTAATTAGTGTTGAGCAAATCGAAACAGTCAAACTCTGTTTGCTTCTTCTTCTCTCAGTGGTTAGCAGCATTGCCTTGCTGGGGCCCTAGCCTCCTAGGTTCAAATATGGCCAAGGACCAAATGTACTCCGTCACATTTGAACGTAAGACCCCAGCTCTGCAAGACAACAATGTCAACCACTGAGCCACCATGCTTCTTCTGCCTTCTTCTTCTTCCTCCTCCTCCCTGATTGGGAGTAGAAGAAGAAACATAAAATACAAACTCCATGCATTGCATCGAGTTTGATTTTGGGGTTCTTTTTCTCCTCCTCCTCTGGAGGAGGAAGAAAGCAGAAAAGGCATGGTGTCCCAATGGTTAGCATTGTTGTCTCGCAGAGCTGGGGTCCTAGGTTCAAATCTTACCAAGGACAACATCTGCATGGAGTTTGTAAGGCAATGGTGTTACCACTGCAGAGATTTTTGCCAAAATTCGCCAAATCAACGGAACTTTTCAAAAGTTAGCTCCGCACTAATACTTATGCCTGCTTATATATTGAAAATGCGTATGCTTCTTCTCTCTTGTATGCAGATTTATTTGCCATGGTCTTCTTACTGGTGAGAACTACATTTTCCGAGTCCGAGCTGTGAATGCCGCTGGCCTTAGTGGCTACTGTTCTGATTCTGAGGCAATTGAAGTGAAAGCTGCCATTGGTAAGTGATGTCATATCAATGCTTATCAGATTTGGGAAAGTTGTTCTACATTTACTATAAGCTTTCATTGATATAATGATCATGTAATAATTGCTGTTGCTTTGCACCATCACCCCACATTTTCTTTCAAATGTTGATTGATCACTTCATCACAATCCAACCAATGGTAATCTGTGAAGTTCTTTGTGAGTACACATTTCACCACCCATCATAGCCTCCCAGTCCGTCAGGAGCCACATCTCCCCATCTTACGGTGTCTATGTGGATGAAAGCCCAGAATCCACGGTTCAGTAATTGATATCATTCCTAACAACTGCACATTTGCACATTTTCATGCCTGTAAGTTATCTACTAACATATTGCATGAACCTACCACTGATGCATGATATAGTCATAGTTTATTTGTGGCCATGCGGACAGCATGTAGCTGAATGTTCTGCCTTATGTTCATAGTCAGTTTCATGTGTTACACTTTAATATGAAAGTCTTATGATCCACAATTTTTTTTTCAAGTATTGGCAAAATTAGAATAATAGCAAAGAATCTGAACTTTAAAGGGATTATCTCACGGCAGGCATTGATGGCATATCTCTAGGATGCTATCAATGTTTGATTGACCACTTTGACCACCAATTTTCAGAACTAGGAATACGGCGCTTTTTCGTCCAGTACAATGCCGGGCAGCTGAGTGGAAACTGAACAGACCCCTTTATAGTCAATAGGGCCTGTTCAGCAATGTTCAGTTCCGTCATAAGACACATCCATTCGGCCAGGAGATTCCCCTTCTTCTACTTCCCGAATGGATCAGGAAAACGGAATCCCCACCTCAGATGTGAAGGCAGCATTCAATTTTTTTTGAGCTTCTTGGCATAGACCATAGCTGACAATACTTACTAGAATTTCCTTGAGCCTCTGGAAACAAGGTCGCTTTGTAAACCTACGCACTTTGATAGAAACTGAGATGCATTTTTGGAAATTGATGCATACAGAAGCAAAGAGATGTTGAGAGGCTATTTTCTTCAATGTCTTCCCTGCCTTTGAACCCCTGTGTCATGCATACTACCACCCTTAGGCTTTGCACCATGCATAGCATGTTGTGGGGGGTTCCTCTAGCATAAATGCATTTCCAACCATCTGTTATGCTTTTATGTTCATGTAAATGTAGCTTCTAATATACAGTTGTTTTCTGATGACTAACCGATATTTCTCATAATTTGTAGTGCAACGTATATATTGTGCTTGTGTATGTTCTGGTAATGTTGTATCCACTAAACAACAGAGAGCCTCTCTATAGCACCCAGGACTGGATTCTCGCAGTAGGGATTCTGCATTTTTTGCTCCAACAAAAAAAAAATTTTTTTTTGCATCAACTTCAATAAAAGTATCCTTAGTGGGAGCATATCACTAAATTTCATGGTATTTTCATTATCTGATGTGAAGAGTCCTGGTGGCGCATATCAGTCTTCTGTTGCTTAGTGAATGAAATGGTAACTGTACAATATAATAACAATGTCTTTGTTATCTTCTGGATGCTGCAGGGGGAGGATTGCCACATGGTGCGTGCCCTGAACTGAGTGCTAGTGCTGATGGACTAACAGACTCCCCTGCATGTCGGGCAGTCAAGCATGAGTCCACACAGCGTTCCCCCATCACAGATAGCAGTGATATTATGTCACCCAGTAAGACTGGTAAACCTGGACCCACAGGAGTAAGTAAAATAAGTGCAAGTAATGAGGCTCCCGCACACCCCCCAGAGCAAGAAGGAGCGGAGCATGAAAGTAAGTGTGAAACCAACGCCTCCCACCCGCTGACTCCATAAGTCATGGACAATCCAATGAAAATGCAGCAACAAGCTGCTAATATTTCTCTCCATCTAATCATCACCCCATCAACATAATTAGCAGAAATTGCAATATTACTGCTCATAGGTCTCCAAGAATGTCACATGATGGCATGTATGTGTTTTACAGTGTGAAGTTAGTAATAATAAGTTATAGTAGAATGGTTCTTGGTGCATAGAAGTGACCTTATAGAGTCTGCTGCAGCGGTACTATGAGTGGAGTGGTTTGGTATAAAGCAATCAGAGAACAACCCCTCTAAGGAACGGGGTACACATATAGACTTTAGTATTAATAAACATTGTGACCGATCTTAGACTGTTGTAATAATTAACTAACACTTATCACCTATCCATAGCGTAGGTGATGTCTGAGCCCTGGGGGCCGCACCCATCACAAGAACAGGGGTCCAATGTTTCAGCAGTTGAGAAGGTGCGCTACTGGTGCATTTGGAGTCTATGGGACTGATGAAGGCAGCAGAGTACAGGATTCGGTATCTACATTAGTCCTATGGACTTTAAATGTAGTGGCAATATGCATGGTTGATTAGAGTTCTGTTCAAATAGAGGACATAAGACCCCCATTCTCGTGATCTCTGGTACAGCGGCACCTAAATGATCCAATCAGCATCAAGAAGTCCCAAACACCCCCCTTTGCGATGAGTTTGAAGGGTGGCATTCAGGTGTCATGACAACCTGGGGGCCTTCTGAAGGTTCCCAAGGCTGCCATGAATGTTTGCCTATTAAGACATACCTGTGGAATGTCTTAACACAATGCCTGAAAATACAATATACTGCAGTGCTATAGTATTGCAGTATACTATGCAAGTGATCAAACAATCGCTAGTTCGAGTCCCCTTAGGGTAAAAAAAAGTAAAAGAAAGTGGAATTTTTTTTTAATAACTACAAAGGATAATAACTATTAAACATTTGAAACCCTCTTTCCTCATATTTATAATTAAAAACTGAAACAAAAAAAAACATTTGGCCTTTATATCCGTTTCATTAACAGGTTCACGTTGGCACAAACTATTGTGAATCAGTCAAAATACAAAGTGCAGTTGTGAATATCTACAGTATGTCTTAATTATGTGACAACCCTGAATATTTAGCTGACATTGCAAACATCTGAACTTACATTGCATCTTACTGAATGTATTGTTGCATGTGAAAAACTGTAGTTCTGATATGGGATCTGTTATCTGGTCTGTTTCCTATTCACACAGTGTAGCTAAAACCATGCTGCAGTTTTTTTTTTTAAATGACAGCATTTCTGGTCAATGGTGATTTTTGTGCTGTTTTTGTGGTGATTTTAAATGATAAAAAATGATTTCAATAGAGAAAAACACAACTTTAAAAACTAAATGTCATAAATGAAATTAAGGCTTTTACTTCTGGCGCCACAATTGTAGGCGATTTCCATAGGAATCGTTCCAGGAAAATTTTGCTAGAATTGTCTCCACTAGAGATGAGCGAGCATACTCGATAAGGCAAACTACTCGAGCGAGTAGTGCTTTATTCGAATACCTTCCCACTCGCTTCTAAAGATTCGGGTGCCAGGAGGGAGCGGGGAGCGGCGTGGGAGAGTGGGGAGGAACGGAGGCGGAGATCTCTCCCCCCCCCCCCCCCCGCACCCCCTGCTCACCACCGCAACTCCCTGTCACCCGTGCCGGCAGCCAAATCTTTAGAGACGAGCGGGCAGGTACTCGATTAAGGCACTACTCGCTCAAGTAGTTTGCCTTATCGAGTATGCTCGCTCATCTCTAGTCTCCACTCTAAAACTAGGGCCACGATTGCACACCAATCTTTGTGCCACACCATTAGCGCCACAGTTTCTTTTTCCGATGTTTGACTTTTTCTTGTTCTGAAACTGTTTGCAGAATGTTATTTCCAGTTAAGAGATTCCATATCTGCCAGGAGATCCTGTTATGCTAATCTAGAAGTCATTTGTTAATGTCACCAATTTGGATTATAGATGTATGTGTTAAACTATTGAAAACACAAAAGTTTTCAATGAAAGTTGCTAAATGTTTGCATGCCTTGATACAACCCAAGTTACTGCACCTGTAATGGACTAATGAACAAATAAAAGAAAACTTTAAAGTAGCTGCATTGTTCACAGAAGTTTTGATATTGTGGTACAACCTACATTCTCCCAACAGCATTCATCCTAAAACCTGACCTATAGGACATCAGTTACTGACTACACTGTCTAATTCAGCATGCTGACTGGTTTAGTAAACATTAATACCCCCAATCACTCTCCCTTATGGAATCACAATACTCTATTGGGTAAGCAATATATAAGTTATAAACTTGGCATTATCAGTGGCACAGGGTGGCATAGATCCATACTGGACCAGAGTTCTTAGGCTGGTCGCTGGCGGTACAGGCTAAGCTTAAAGCTATTTTCTTATCTAAGACATTGATGGTATATTGTTAGGACACTCCATCTACTGTATGGCATATAGGTGAAGTCTGACCACTCTCTTGCCTACTAAATGCTAAAACAAAGTTGCAGTGATGCTAGTAAAGCAGCTTGCTTCCCTGACTTCAGTTGGCTTTCTTTGGTGGCCTCAGATCAGGCATGAATTATAATGCTGCCATGTAAAAAAGCAAACTGTAGCTGACTGTAACTAAAGGACCAGGATGTTTCCTGGTGTTGCGGCCACTGCATTCTAAGGATCTATGGGGGTCGTATCAGTTGGACTCCCACTGATTAGGCACTGAGAAAACCACCATCAGAGAATACATAGGGGAGACGGAATGCCATAGGAAACACTAAACACCTCCCATCCTTCTCATGTTGGCTAACGCCATCACATTCTGGACATAACCTGCACTTGATTTTTCCCACCTATCCATATCTGTTATAGGAGAAAATGGCACATGACTAGTCCCCACTTCCTTCTTCACAAATGTTGCAATGCCTGTTAAAAGAAAGGGGTCATTCCCAAATGAAGGAAACAGGGACCTTCATGAGGTTCGGAGCACCTCCAGCCTATATGGTGCCTTGCTTTAGAGTAGGTCAACACCATAACTGTATTAAATTTGGAAAGTACATTCATATTTACACTTGAACTTGCTGTATTGATTGAACATCATTTTGTATATGCCCTGTATCAGTTGTATAACTGCCTCATTGCCCAAATGATGTGTGTAACATTAAAATGGTGCTGGGAAGGTAAAGGTAAGTAGAATAGTCATTGCCAGGTTTCTAGGTATTCCTTTAAAATACAGCCTCATATTTACAAGGTCCATTCTTCAGAGGTTTGGTAAGTAAAACAGTGAGGCAGATATTGGTAATAGCCTATTTATGAAACTCTAACGGCATTGTCATTCTCATGTTACTTAGTGCGGTCGTGGTATCAGCATGATATATAGATATATGTATGTAAGCCTTGTTACAACTAGGTAATAAGTAACAGATTAGTGAATAACCTCTGACATATTGGAACAGGTAAGTGTGGACCAAATGCAGGTGCAATGATTGCAATAACATATGTCTAGAAACATATCACAGACTTCATATAGTTACATGTAGTAACGTAGCATCAGTTCTATACTTCTTCATAGACTTCCATGACCAATAAGCCAGAAATGGTAATTTTGCCTTCAAATCTCCAAAATGAATTCCCTTAGATGCTCAGACAATATGATGGCACATATTGGGTGAGGCCTCACTGTGCAACAAATAAGTAGAATGGAGCCATGGAACATATCATTTACAAGTGATACCACTTGAGCATATTACATTATCCTTACATATTGTTGAAAGGAGGTCAGTTATCACTATATCTAGTTCTCTTGGCCGATTCTTTTGGTTCATACAGTCCCCACCATAGGACAACCACTATGGGAAAACCCCTTTAAGCATATTCCCATTATCCCAATATCTAAAACTGCTTCACAGCCACACTGCTGCAGCCAATCATGGGCTATTGAAGGTCACTTGTGGCCAGTGATTGGCTGCAGCAGTCACAGGTTCTGGTGAGCAGCAACCAGGAAGTACAGAGTAGTTGTGAAGCAATTTTAGTTAGTGGGAAAACCTATTTAAAGATGTTGTCTGTGACTTTAACATTGATGACCTATCTTTAAGATACGTCATCAACATTAGATCCCTGGAAGTCCAACTCCCGGCACCTCCATCGATCAGCTGATGAAAGAAGTTGTGGAGCTCCACTGAGCGCTGCCTTCCTTCATTGTTTACCAGACAGACACAGCTCTGTACATTTTCTACTGGCTGTGTCTGGTACTGCAGGTCAGTCTCATTCACTTGAATGGGACTGTAACACAATAAAGTGGGTAGCTGATAGCACTACTGGACAGTATAAAGCAATCTTAAGGAACCTCTGTCTCTTTGTCCTCCGAATATGGGGGTTGCACAGGCAAGACCCCCAACGATCACAATGCATTGACATACCCTAGAGCAGAGGTCTCCAGTATTTTACACCTTGGGAGCCACATTCAACTTTGAGTGATGGTTGGGAGCCGCATTCAACACAAAAATGGACAGGAGACATTAAATGATGGGAAAAGAGACATTGTGAAATTTAAACATTTTGTTGCTAAGTTTTTCTTAGTCACATTTAGTAGTAATGTTATACCATCCAAACTTGCACTGTTCAATGGTTAGGATATGTTTGCAATTATGTCTATTGCCAGTGTATATGGTCATAACTCAACATTGCAATGGAGCCACTGGTGGGGAAGCACTGCCCTAGGGATATGGTATAACATTATCAGATAGGAATACCCATTTAAGTATACTGCTAAGATCTATTTCTTCATGTGAAGTAATCAAACATTAATTATAATAGTTCCTTCAAGAAGTTTTTCTTATTCCCATATATGATTAATAAGATTTTAAATATCCTCGTATAAGAATTTAATTATCGACCAGCTCCAATTATTGACATTACATATTGTAGTACTATATGAATGTAGTATTACCTAAATGGTTATGAAGGATCCTTGCACCTCATTTTCACTGTAGTCACTGGTCGTAGAGTCAAATGCTCACTGTGAAATGTCAGACCCACTTGCTCTTTACATCACGTTTGTACAGTTCAATTCCTGACACGGCTTCATTCAGTAATAATGTGTTTCTCCCCCTAACATGACTGTTAAGAGTGTCACAAATAAACCAAAACTACTTATCTAATGTTCATATGAAAACAGCGGTTCCCTCTGCTCCTTATGACATCACTGTTCTCGAGAGCGTTCAAGACTCTATGGTGATTGGTTGGAAGCCACCGAAAATCAGTGGAGGTGTGGAGATTCAAGGCTACTACATCAACTATCGGGAAGTCGTGAATGGTGTTCCAGGAAGGTGGAGAGAGGCCAATGTCAAATCAATAACTGACAGGGCCTACAGGGTAAGTCTTGCTGTTGAATGTATGTATTCATGGCATGTTAAATATCTTTCCACAATATAGAAATTACAGACATCAGATAAAACTCCAGGTCACGGCTTTAGTAGAGACCAGCAGCTCATATCAAAGCATAGTATAATGTTTAAAGCAATACTCCAATTTTGGGTCAAAATTCTGTCTCAAGGCAGGAGAGGTATATTACAGCCACTCTGTACTTCCTGGTTGCTGTTGCACCTTTGATCGGCCTGTTTTTGGCTCTGTTTTCACCCATCCAAAATGGCTGCAGAAATTTTCTATCTACCTAATGCACATTATGCACTGCTCTCTGATTGGCTTGCACTGATCACATAAACAGCTCTGGCCAATAACAGAGAAGGTATAAATGCATTTATAGTCTAACTGATGATCGCTCAGTGCACTGCCAGATCATTAAGGCAGTGGTCAGGGGTCTCTGGATCTGTCAGACCCGCCTGCCTCTGGGTGATTAGACATAGACACATTTCAGCAAAATTTTATCTTGTGGAAAACTGTGCCCTATGGCTCATTTTATCGTTCAGAATTATCGTTCAGAATTGGTCAAATTCCCGTGTAAACGCATGCAGCGACTGCATGCAAAAAACTAAACGACGCGCTGCTCAGTGTAAACCCTTCTGAACGACTGTCTGATTACAGTGAATGGAGGGGGGCAGGGGTAGAACACTCCACAGCCTGCTAGACATCCATTCCAGCAGCGCTGTGAGTGATGGCAGCGATACACAGACTTGTGGAACAGCACCGGACCAAGCATTACTGGGACGAGCTGCCAGGCATTATTTGCCTGACAGCTCATCCCATCTAAATGGGCCCTCATAGTCAAAAAAATATGATATGCTGCGCAGTATTCTTCTTTCACCATGGGAAGCTATGGGCAGCGTATGCCACTGTATGCCAGTACAATGGCATATATTAGAGCATTCTGTTGGAAGTATACATTAGAAAATCTTCCCAACACTGGTGTAACTATAGAGGGTGCAGGGGATGTGGTTGCACTCGGGCCCACGAGCCTTAGGGGGCGGATAAGGCCTCTCTTCTCCATATAGGGAGCCCAGTACTATGAATAAAGCATTATAGATGGGGGCCCGGTCACAGGTTTTGCATTGGGGCCCAGAAGCCTTAAGTTAGCCTCTGCTTCCCAACATATATATCTCCAGCAGAAGGCTCAAAAGTGAAGTGCATGGAGCCTACATATAGGGAAATGAATAACATAATACATGAAGCACAGCCTATTAAAAGAACCCATGTAAAAACTGCCAGATTTTCTCATCCTTGTGAACATGTTATGTCATTAGAACTGACTGCATAGATTGAACATTGCCCAATGTTACATCATAGTACAGTACACAAAAACCCATCACATAACCCACTTTGACTTATCTTTATATCTATGCTATAGATTCTGAATTTGAAAGAAAACGTATTGTATCAGTACCAAGTAGCTGCCTGCAACATAGCAGGGCTAGGGACACCGTCCCAACCAAGTAAATCGTTCAAATGTGAAGAATGGACCATTGCTGTGCCAGGTAAGTCATTACATATTTTACACATAAACTGCTGATATTAATACAGCATACATTATTACTCATTATCCCTTTTTACAGTAGTAGGTCCAATAAAACCCTAAAATAATAATAACAAAATGAATTAGGTTGAAATGCAGTTGGATACAAAAATGAGAAGTTCACCTTTCTATATTTCTGACAACGCCATGCAAAATTTCCTTAGGAATGAATTGCTTTGTCAAAACATGGTATCCTTAAATGGGTAGCCCCATTATACACAATTATGGCATATAGCATCCACAGCATATGCCATATATATCTTTTAGCTTCAGGTACCACATATCTTAAGAATGGAGGTCCTCTGACTCCTCCACTGGCTAGTGGTCACCGCATCTCGGCAGAGAATACACGGAGAGGTGAAACGTGCCCACAACATTCTTCATTCACCTCTATGGGAGTTATGAAAACAGCCAAGCAAACTTCTATAGTGGGAATATCCCTTTGACAAGGGCCTTGGTTAGGTGGTAACAGATGGCAGGGGCACATTACATGCTTGGAGGCTTGCCTCTCTTAACTTTGCCATGAAATAAATATTTAGTTTGCAAAGAGGTAAAGAGAACACATGTCTGTTCTATGCAGCCACCAGTGCTTGGAATTACAGAAACAGCCCAATTGACTGTTTTACGGAGTTTCCGTAACTCCCATAGAAGTGAATAAGAGTTAACTAAATAGCATAGTACAGCAAGTTGTGCTGTTTCTGTAATTTCTGAGATGTAGAAAGAGCATAGCTCACTATACTACACTGTTTATGTAACTCCCATTCACTTCTACGGGAGTTACGAAAACAGTGCAGAGTGACCAGTTCAGGTGTTCCCCTAATCCTGGCTACTTCAGACAAGAGGAGGTCAGTTAGGATAGGATTGGGAAAGGGACTACTTTTCAAGACAGGTGCAGATGCCAGAGGTGGGATCCGCATCTATCTATCTATCCAAGGTGGGAGTACATACCCCTTTAAGGCTTTGCTCCTTTAATATCTTTTCAAGATAATATTGATTAATACGTTTATTTTGTTGTCAAAAGGACCACCACATGAGCTCGCTATCACGGAAGTCAGGAGTAACAGTATGGTTCTATTGTGGAGGACTCCAGTCTACTCTGGTCGGACTCCAGTAACTGGCTTTTATGTGGATATTAAAAAAGCTGACGACCCAGAGGAAGCCTGGAGAGGTGTGAATGAGAAACCAATTCCAAACACCTACATTAAGGTATTTTCCTAAGATTCTCCTCTAGCGTCTTCCATTATAAAATGTAAATTACAGCCTTTTATAGTTTTTATTCCGTCCTTGCTCTATTACCGCTACTTATGATTAGATGATTGTACTTTACAGACAATCAGCTGAGATGAGAGATATCAGTAATTACCTGAATTTGTGTTTTCATTTTGAAACCTCCAGAAAATGAAAAAAAAAATGGAAATGTATCACAATATTAAGTCTTACTATTTAATGGCCACAAATACTTATCTTTTAGGTCCAAGACCTGAATGGAGGTGCTCAGTATGTGCTGAGGGTAAGAGCTGTGAACCAGGCGGGTGTAGGAAAGACATCTGATGTGACAGATCCAGTCCTCGCACAAACCAAACCAGGTTATTATAAACATGCTTCCAAAAATTATACTGAGAATGTACCAGAAACCTTACCCATGTTACCTTATCTTATCTGACTTCTTAGGTACCAAGGAGGTAGTTGTTGAGGTAGACGATAATGGAGTCATTTCATTGAACTTCGAGTGTGATCAGCTTACTCCAGACTCTAAATTTGTGTGGTCCAAGAATTATGAAGCAATAGGTGATGATTCATCTAGAGTAGATATCGAGACCAAAGGTGGCAGGTGAGCAACACTGACGTCAAACTACGATCATTGCAGTTCATATACTGACCCCATTTCTTGTCTCGCTAAATTGTTCAGTGACGTCAAATGACAGATACAATCACAATGTTACACAGATTTTTTTAACCCACTATCCTTTTTGAAAAAAAGTTCATCATGTTCAAGCTTTTACCAATACAAACCCCAACTGAACCAGAGGAAGGTAAAAACCAGCCAAAAGGTGCCCGTACACGCTGCAGTTGATCCGCTGTAATTGCATGCGGATCACCTCTAATTGCTGGGCAGTACTTGACTTTAAGGGATTTTGCCATCAAGTTCATGCTGCCCAAACCACGGGCAGCATGAACCCCGGACAGGTATGCTCATTACCCTTGTGTACTGTATGTTTTATTATGAAATGATGTAGCAATTCAAAATAAACAGACTTTGAAGTGTAACCCAGAACATAGCTCCAAGTCACGGAGGCGGGCTGTGTCGGCCCCATTCTGCCCACAGCATGAAGACTGTAAACTCTATAAAAAGAGGAAAAAGCTGTTAGTCTACATCAGTGTTTTCCAAACTCTAGTCCTCACGGACCCCAACAGGTCATGTTTTCAGGATATCCTATAGAGAGAACACTTGTAGCAATGTCTGAGGCACCAACAATAATCACTTGTGCAATACCAAGTAAACCCTGAAAACCTGACTTGTTGGGGGTTCGTGAGGACTAGAGTTGGGAAATACTGGTCTACATGATGCAGGCGGGGAGAGGCCATCGCAGCCTGCCTCCACAACTTGGAGCTCCATTCCTGAGTCAAACTTCAAAGTGTATTCATTCTGAAATGCCACAGCATCTCAGAATAAAAATGCCATGGATGTGATGACAGAATCCCTTCAGTCACAAGTTTAGATGCCTGCTGGCAATTAGCAGTGATCTGCATGAAGTTACAGCAAATCACCATAACATGAACAGTACCCTTAACCCCTTTAGTGGTGTGCCCAGAAAATCTCCTAAAAATCAGTGTTGAAATGTACTGAAGACTACCTAAACCTGCCATTGAAGGGGTTAAATGGCATCAACCAATTTGTCATAGACAGAGGGACTGAACAAATATGCAACTATCATATGTTTCCCTGAATTGATTTTTTTTAGGAAACTAGTTTAAAACGTTGTCAGCATTGATTTAATTTACCGATTAAACTTATTCCAACACCTTATAGGACAAAGATCTCATTCAAAGACCCTTCAGAAGAAGATATTGGCATTTACTCCTGTGTTGTTACTGAGACAGATGGCATTTCATCCAGCTATACAATAGACGAAGAGGGTAAGTATATTACTACATATATACTGTATATTATTCGGTTTGATCTGTTTTGTAAAATTTCAGCATTGGGTTTTTCAATGCGTTTTAAATCATTTAATCTGTAAAAAAAGAAGAGCTGCTTTCTGTATAGTATGTGTAGCTATTAGAGATGAGCGAGCATACTCACTAAGGACAATTACTCGAGTGAGCATTGTCCTTAGCGAGTACCTGCCCGCTCGGAAGAAAAGGTTCGGGTGCCGGCGCGGGTGAGCGGTGAGTTGCGGGAGTGAGCAGCAGGGAGCGGGGGGGAGAGAGGGAGAGAGAGATCTCCCCTCCATTCCCCCTTGCTCTCCCCCGCTGCTCCCCGCCCCCCACCGGCACCCGAACCTTTTCCTTCAAGCGGGCAGGTACTCGCTAAGGGCAATGCTCGCTTGAGTAATTGTCCTTAGAGAGTATGCTCGCTCATCTCTAGTAGCTATGCATTATGTTTGCAGCAAAAGGATGCTCTACTAAGTACTAAAGACACTTGTCATGTAGGGGTTGAATAATTACGAGATTGCAGTAGTCATTAAAAGTAGCATTTTTTGGTTGAAATTGGAGAGACCACTTGTTATATGAGGTGTTGAGCTATTTACAATTTTGTTTGATCATCTTTTTGCAAACAGCTGAAAGTTTCAAAATTTGGCAAATAAACCTAATTTGTAATGGGAGTTGAATAATTTTAATTGCAACTGTAGCCGTTAAGTTAATGACAGACTGCAATACATCTGGGCAGTTAATTACTGGGTACTTTACAGAAGCATGTCATGGATTTAAATGAAGATGAACTGCCTTGTTAAGAATTACATGGCCCATGGCCATGACTAGACTTGGGGTGCTGTATTGGGTCGGAGAGTCCATATGGATCACTGGCTGTTTACTAACTGACATCATTTAAAACTCATTATACTTGTTCTCTCCTTGCAGAGCTCAAGCGCCTGTTGCAGCTCAGCCACGACCACAAATTCCCAGGTAACTAGTATATACAAGCAGTGAAGAATATAATACTACGAGTCTATCATTCTTTGTATTTGCTTCTAGGTTGAGCTTTGTAACACATAATACAAGCAGTTTAAAAGTAATTATTGCTTGGGTAGAAATAAATCCCTTTTTATGAAAGCTTTCAGATGCTTTTAGAAGCAGTGTGTATTATATATTCTCTAGAACATTGGTATTAAGTGAAGCTATCTGAAAACGTTGCAGATAATGCCAGCCGTGTTCCTTTTTGCTTGCACATTTCGCGTGCTGTGTGTGAGAGGTACCGTTGAAAGTAATGTAAAGTTAGGTACGTGCCCAAAACTTGCTCATATAATATGTAATAAAAATGCTCATGTGAGAGAGCCCTAATTTTGACTTCTTTGTGACTTCTCCATTAGTCTGTCAACAAACTAAAGGTGCCCTTATACAATGGATAGAACTAGGTTGATGGTGCAACAACTATTGAAGGAATGATCGCCTTGTGAGTGATCGTTTCACAGATGCAGCTATATGCATTTTAGTCCATACTGGCTGTCCCGGCTGCTCCAGCTGGCTGTAGATGCGCAATAGGCAAAAAACATTTCTGAGTACATTCTTTTAAAGAAAAACAATCCATGGATGAAAGAGCGCTTGTAGTCAACAATTTATGGGACTCTTATTGAAATGAATGGATGCACGATCTCTACTCTATTAATGCAGGGACTTTTAGGTTAGGATCGGCGGGAGTCCCACCAGTCAGACCCCCAACGACTGGATAGGGGATGATCTTAGAATTTGGCACAACCCCTTTAAAGTTTGTTCTACAACAGTCTGCAATCTGTGTCCCATTTATTTACTACAGTCTGTTCTAAATCACAGTGCATAGTCCGTTGACACAATATTAGGGTAGCCCAATGTATTTGAAATTTCAGTTACATTAGCATTAGTATATTATAGAAAAGCCAACAACTAATATTTTACTAAAAGTAGTAAGATAGCAGATATTATGAACAAGTATAAAGAGGATCAGGGGCTAGTATGCAAATAAAAGAAGACCAGGCTTCATAGAGTCCACAGGGGAAGCAAGTTGCAACTAAGTTTATCATAGAAACAGTGTTATACGTGTATATTGATCTCAAATGCTGGGTATAGAACATATTTGGGGGTCTAGTGGATGGCACTCTGATCTTGAGCCTCAAAAATGGCAAGTATTACAAGGTGCCATATGATGTATTTCACTAAAAACCTCTATATTATTCAGCACATTATATATGGATCTGAACAAAGAATGAACAAAGGATAGGTTGACCCACCAGAAGATTATTGTTTCAGAGCTGGATCCAAACTTCAACATGAGCGCTTAGGGCCCCAAAAATACAGCAGATGACATACCTATTTAGAGCTAATCTAAAATGAATTCAATAAATGGCTGAGCGCTGCCTGTGATTGGCTGAGCGCTGTGACCAGTCACAGGCAGTGCTCAGCTATCCTTCAATGAATGGCTGACCGCTGCCTGTGATTGGCTGAGTGCTCAGCCAATCAGACACAGCCCTTTCAGGAGGCAGAGAAGACGCGCCTGAGCCCCGGCAGTGGCGGAGAGGTGAGTATTTTTTTTTTTTCATTTTTGACACCAGCTATGGATGATTTTCAGGGAGGGGCTTATATTTCAAGCCCTTCCCCGAAAATGCTGTCACAGTGATCAAAGTACCTTCATGGAGCAGCTGCTCCAGTGAATGGGCAAAGTTTCATGCGCAAACTTTGCCAGTTCAGGTGTGTTCCAAGGAATACATTTTTTTCACGTACATAGGTGCACAAAAAAACAAGCTTATGTGAACGAGGCCTAACTGTGATGGTAGGTTCACTCCCCACCCATGCAGAGCCTGTGTGGTATAATCCATCAGTTCATCATACAGATGTTATGTTGACTGAAAAACTGACTTCTTGAGAGAACACAAAGCCAAGTAATTTTCAGGTGGTCAGAGTAAGATCACATGACCCATCTGAGGAGAAGGCCCTTTCGGAATTTTCAGATACAAAGGAATAACTAACCAAGGTAACACTAGCTGATTTATATATACTGGGGGACTCGTTACATAATGAATGACCCTTTAAAAATGGATGTGCACATGTTCTGTATAGAAAAAGAATGGGCCCTCAGAATCATCAGACCCAGGCATCCCCAATCTGATGCCCATCTGAACTCTATATTCACTTTAATGTTTTCTTTTACAGTTATTCCACTTAAATCTGGCTTGGCTGTAGAGATCTTAGAAAAGGGACAAGTTCGCTTTTGGATGCAAGCTGAGAAACTCTCTGGTAGTGCTAAGGCCAACTATGTGTTCAATGATAAGGAGATTCATCATGGCGAGGTAAGCTAATAGACATCTGAAGACGTCATAGCATTGTCGGAAATGAAAAGTAAGCTGTGGAAGCTAAGATAGATCTCCTTTTATATATATATATATATATACTGAAGCATTATGAAGCTTATATTCCCACTCTGTTCCATACTAGAAGAGCAATGTACAGTACAATGGAGGGAGATATTTATAATACTAGCATCGCTCTACTCTTTTTTGTAATATTGTACATTAGTAATGTATGTGCCATTTTATCTGTATATATATATATATTACACATGCACAGGGAGGTGTAACATTTACTCTTTTATTCTTTCTCCAAGAAATATAAGATGAACGTGGACAGTAAGACTGGCATTGTAGAGATGATTATGGAGAACCTTGAGGATGAGGATGAAGGGACCTTTACCTTCCAGCTACAAGATGGAAAGGCAACAAATCAATCTAGTCTGGTGCTTATTGGTGATGGTAAGTTTGGCATATGACTTACCTGTACTAGGCTCTGGTCACATCAAGCTTGGGGTATATGACTGACACACACATTTCATGTCATACTAAACTAAAAGCGTATAAGCAGCACTCCAGCAAAACAAGTGAAATGTAGAATTATTTACCCATTGTTCACACGGCAACATCTCCACTCCTCCATCAAGCCATCTTCAAGCTTTGAGGGGCTGTAATATAGCCTTGTAAACAATGAGTGAATAAATCCACATTTCACTTGATGTCCTGGGGTGCGGCTCCTTCCCTTCTGGTGTGGTGTCTACATTTGAGGTTTGGAGTCTGACCTTTGGAAGCACATATCCCCTACTCTGTAAAGTCTGGAAATAGGTTGCTGCTCCACCTTTTGTATACCATTGATGTCACAGTGGACTAAAGCAATGTTTGCATTTGCTTCCTTATGTCTGGATATTTGTGACATCTCATAAAGTATCATTGAAAACCACATTTATTTGTGATTTTGTTGTATATTATCATTTAGCATAAGAATCCTCAGGGTTGAATCCCACATAGCGGCCACCACACGAGTGAGGCATGGCTGGGTTGTGACCACATTTTAGCCAGGAGCCCTGACATCATGCAAGTCAGCACAGTTAGCAAATGAATGAAATGTTAACTGGTTGTCGGTTGTTAATGGCTTAATGCCTGCATGTTTGCTTAAAACCACACAGCCATTAACACGGAACGGCTAGTTAGTGCTTAATTCATTTGCTAGCTGCATCAACTTGTATGGTGGTGGAGCTCTTGACTGCATTACAGCTTCAACCCATCTTGACCACACGGTGGTAGCTACTTGGCACCCTACTCTTACTATGCTGTAACATAGTATGTTAGGACAAAAAAAAAACATATATCCATCCAGTTCAGCCTTTTTTTTTACCACCAATGTTCATCCAGAAGAAGGCAAAAAAAAAAAACAACCCTCAACAAAGATGTCCAGGCCCCTCATGTAACACATGTATCATACAGTTGTACTGCTTTAATACACACATCATTGCAGCACTTCAGCTATCACAAAAGCTGAGTTCTTCTCAAGAACACAACGTGGCCCAATAAATACGCAAACTTTCAATAACATCAGATTCAATTATTGGTTACATCATTATCTTAATTGCAACGCCTAACAATAAAGTTCGAACACAATTGATGTAATCGAAACTGACATATGCCTCATGACCATTGCACAATGACAGACTCATCCAGCACATTGACAATAGGTCTCCATCACATGTCATAGATGGCGCTCTGCTCATCTTGTCATGGCCTCATGGTGTTGTGTTGGATCTATTGTACTGTACTCTAGCCATTGTCTCCTTCACATTCAGTGATTTATGAATAATACTGGCAGTACCTGAATTTCTTGACAGATGATCAGCAACTATGAAGCCCATAAGGGCGACTCATTTTTTGCGCATTAATCGGCGTATAGTTCGCTCAGCTATTTTAGTAGCATTTATAATCCCAGCTCTTCAATGAAGATGCAGCAGAAAGCTGTGTAAATATATTGTGTTTGTACACTCCCTAGCACATAATGTATGGACCCGTGTACTTTGCTCTAAACTTGCCCTTATTTACCCTTTACAGTGTTTGATAAATTACAGAAAGAAGCCAGATTCCAGAGACATGAATACATCCGGAAACAAGGTAATAAATGACCAGATGAAGCCTAGACACAATAACAGGCCAAGTACCTTATTGTCTGGGAATATGATTAATCGGAGACAAACAAAGCCCAAAAGCAATTGAAAACCTATTACTAATTATCTTTAGGTGTCACAGCTATTTATCTGAAATCTACAGTTTAACGGCCCTATGTGAATACCTAAAATGTACTGAACCTCCATGATGGACACGTGTACAAAGATGAATAATTCTCTTCATTCAGGTTCTTCTAGAAACTCTGGAAAGAGTTTCCAGTATATTGTAAACGTTCTACTAATTGCATAGCATTCTCTTAGTTTTGTTGTAGTCGTGTTGCTCCTGCTGACAGCAGCCAGCAGAGGGCAGACATACATGCTAGATGATATGCACAGGCAGGAACAGTCTGCTTATTGCTTTAGGTGACCTTACATGATATGGAACATATGTTGTAAAGCTGTATGTAGGCAGGGGCCAGGGCCTCACAAGTGGGGCTGCAGGATATAATCACATCACATAGACTGTTTGTATACACTGTATCTATTATACAAGCATAGCGTACTGTTTGTTATGAGCATCTACTTGTATGTAATAAGCCAGCATTGTATTGTATACTGAGATCTAACTTGATCCCTAATTCACAATCCCTGCTATGTGACGCATCATTACACATCTGTTCCGCTATATACGTCTCACAACTCTCCGCTAAAACCCCCATTTACCACCGTTGATATTAGGTGCAACTCAGGCCATCTGTGCACTAAAAAATGAAACTTACACCATCCAAGAGCTGGCCTAAATTTCAGATATAATTCACATCAGTTTTCTGGCATAAATTATAATTAGAGATGAGCGAGCGTACTCGGAAAAGCACTACTCGCTCGAGTAATTGGCTTTATCCGAGTATCGCTGTGCTCGTCCCTGAAGATTCGGGTGCCGGCACGGAGCGGGGAGCTGCAGGGGAGAGCGGGGAGGAACGGAGGTAAGATCTTTCTCTCCCTCTCTCCCGCCCGCTCTCCCCTGCTCCCCGCTGCGACTCACCTGTCAGCCGCAGCGGCACCCGAATCTTTAGCCCCGAGCACAGCGATACTCGGATAAAGCAAATTACTCGAGCGAGTAGTGCTTTTCCGAGTACGCTCGCTCATCTCTAATTATAATAAATGTGACAGGCCATGATGGCCACGCTCCCTGACTTTAAAATCCAAGCAGGCAGCCTTCTACTTGCACTGGAACTCCATTGAATACAATATCAGTGTAATGTCGCAGTACTACACAGTGATATTTGTTCACGTGACCTCTATCGCAGCCAAAGTCACCGTGGAGCCCTGGTCTAATAAGCACACACGTTATATATGTAGAATTATTAACCATATGGAACTTTTATTGCTTTGAACGTGTATTAGGCCGGCTGCACAGACCGGATTTGAATTGCTGAATCCACGATCGTCACCCACGCGGGTGATCCGCGGTATTCGGCACACACATTGAAAGCATAGAACACTCGCATGTCCACTCGGAGGAACGGATAGCGGTTGTGATTTCCGCGAGCGGATTTAAAATCGCAGCATGTTCTATTTTTCTGCTGAATGACTGACAGGGAGCGTCCGCAGTCATCCCCCGCTACAGAAAGGAGAAGGTTTGTGGGGTCGCTGGCCGGAGTCAGACCAGGATTCCGCTGTGGGCTCCCACATGCGACATCTAGATCGCCCGTGTAGAGCCAGCCTTATACTTAAAGTATTTTTAGGTGTTTAGGTGTTTTTTAGGTGACAACTAATTGTTAATCGGTTTTCTGATTTTAATACTACTTTATAAATATGCTTTTGTTTAATTAAAGGTCCTCATTTTGTTGAGTATCTTGGATGGGAAGTTACTCCTGAATGCAACGTACTGCTGAAGAGTAAGGTAGGAGAAGTTATCTGTCTGTCTGTCTGTCTATCTCATATCTATCTGTCTGTCTATCTATCTATCTATCTATCTATCTATCTATCTATCTATCTATCTATCTGTCTGTCTCATATCTATCTATCTATCTATCATCTCATATCTATCTATCTATCTATCTAATATCTATCTATCTCATATCTGTCTGTCGATCTATCTGTCTGTCTGTCTGTCTCATATCTATCTATCTATGTATCTATCTCATATCTATCTATCTATCTATCTATCTATCTATCTATCTATCTATCTCATATCTATCTATCTATCTCATATCTATCTATCTATCTCATATCTATCTATCTATCTATCTCATATCTATCTATCTATCTATCTATCTCATATCTGTCTGTCCATCTATCTCATATCTATCTCTTATCTATTTATCTCATATCTATCTATCTCATATCTATCTATCTATCTCATATCTATCTATCTATCTCATATCTGTCTATATATCTCATATCTATCTCTTATCTATTTATCTCATATCTATCTCTATCATATCTATCTATCTATCTCATATCTATCTATCTATCTTTCTCATATCTATCTATCTATCTATCTTTCTCATATCTATCTATCTATCTATCTCATATCTGTCTGTCTATCTATCTCATATCTATCTCTTATCTATTTATCTCATATCTATCTATCTATCTATCTATCTATCTATCTCTATCATATCTATCTATCTCATATCTGTCTATATATCTCATATCTATCTCTTATCTATTTATCTCATATCTATCTCTATCATATCTATCTATCTATCTCATATCTATCTATCTATCTATCTTTCTCATATCTATCTATCTATCTATCTATCTATCTATCTATCTCATATCTATCTCTTATCTATTTATCTCATATCTATCTATCTATCTATCTATCTATCTCTATCATATCTATCTCATATCTATCTATCTCTATCATATCTATCTATCTCCTATCTATCTATCTATCTCTATCATATCTATCTATTTATCTATCTATCTATCTCATATCTATCTATCTATCTCCTATCTATCTATCTCTATCATATCTATCTATTTATCTATCTATCTATCTATCTATCTATCTATCTCCTATCTATCTCATATCTATCTATCTATCTATCTATCTCCTATCTATCTATCTCTATCATATCTATCTATTTATCTATCTATCTATCTCATATCTATCTATCTATCTATCTCCTATCTATCTATCTCTATCATATCTATCTATTTATCTACCTATCTATCATATCTATCTATCTATCTATCTATCTATCTATCTATATATCTATCTATCTATCTCCTATCTATCTATCTCCTATCTATCTATCTGTCTGTCTCTCTATCTCATATCCATCTATCTATTTGTCTATTTATCTCATATCTATCTATCTGTTTATCTCATGTCTATCTGTCTATCTCATATCTATCTATCTATCTAACTATCTATCTGGTGATGTCTGTCTGTCTATCCACCCTAACCTAATATATTCCTTATGGCCCTCACAATAGGTTGCTAATATGAAGAATGATACAACTATCACATGGTACAAGGATGGAATGGAGATAATGATTGATGAGAAACATGACTTTAAGGATGGTGTATGTACATTACTTATTACTGAGGTAAGTTACTTACCAGTATCATAAACCTTTAATAGGCTTGAGATGCCAGCAACTGTCATCAGTTATTACAGCACACTGCAAATAGCCCTGGTGACGGAGTCTGGGGTTTAATGATGAAGATTAACTAGTATTGCATTTACAGTATCTTTATAAATGTCAACCTATGGCATTGCTGCACATCACTGATAATACCTTTCATACAAAGATCATGTTATATACTGTATGTACGGTGTCATATATAATCCATGCTGGAAAGTTAAAGGGGTTTTCCAGGACTTAACTTTTGATGACTTATCCTCAGAATATATCAGTAGTTGATCGGGACATGGGATCCCGGCGATCAAATTTTATTAGGCCCCCTGTCAGTGCAAACAAAGTCAGAAGTTGACAGCTCTATCCACATTGCAGCAGTGCGAGTTGGTAATGCCGGCACAGATCCAATTGAATTAAATGATATCTGCATTACCAACCAGGGTCACTACAATGTTGGCAGAGCTGTCAGCTTCTGGCTCTGTCTACACTGACAGTGGCCCAAAGTTCTAACCCGTGCCAATCAAGTATTGGTGACCCATCCTAATGATAGATCATCAGTAGTTAAAGAGGTATTCCCATCTTGGCTCTTCATTGCCAAGATGGAAAAACCCGGAAGCTCTGTTCCAATCACCTGCACTTAGCATAGCGATGTTTCTGTAGCTCTCATTGAAGTGAATGGGAGCTATGGAAATAATGTACCACAGTGAGCAACACTATTTCCATAACTCAGTAGCCGTGGCATCGGGTTCCCAATTTGGCTATGAAAAGCCGAGATGGGAATACCTTTTTAAAGGGATTGTCGGAGTTGTACCTCCTGCGTAAAATCCATTCGCCATTCAGTAACATAACAGATAGTCTTATTCTCACTTCTTTCACAGCGTTGCTCAGTCCTCTGCTCCTTGTTTGTTTACAGCCTGCAGTCCTGCCTGGTTTATGGGACGTCACAGACACTGCAGTCAATGACAGGGCTCAGTGATTGATCTCTTATTGGCTGCAGCACCTGTGACGTCCCATAAACAGGGTAGGGCATCCTGTAAGTGTGATGTCAGAGGGGAGACCCAGAGCAGCGTCACGGGACACGGCAAGAGCGGAGAGAGTTGAGTATGTGTCTGTTTGTTATGTTACTGCATGGTGAATAGATTTTACACAGGAGATACAACTCAGACAACCCCTTTAAGTTCCAGCACACCCCTTTAATACACTGCATTTAAACCTCTTGGACATACTGTATGCCATATATAATGGAAATATACTAACTCTAAATATATATGCCAACTCACAGATATCTAGGAAGGACGCTGGAATATATGAATTAATTCTGAAAGATGACAGAGGCAGAGACAAGAGTGCCCTTAAACTCGTGGATTCCGGTAAGACCTGTTGCGCTAGTTTGTAAAAACTTGTCTGACTGCCATGGATGTTTGTTGGACTGTTTTTATCCACTTATGGAATAAAATGCCTGCGGGACTTAAGATTTTTCTACTTGCAGAATACCATAATAAGGTACCTTCACACGGAGCAGCTATCATTCAGATCATTCAGATAGTTGCTCAGAAAAGTCTTTGGAGTGTACGAACGACAGTCATTTGTTTGCTTCTACCAGAGTGATGCCTTTTCATGAGTTGTTTACTGAGATATCATTTGCAAGTCATTCAAATATGAACGACTGTGACTTTACACCAGAAGGCTTTTGACTGTTTTTTTGGTAGGCTGAAACTAAACGACTGGTGACTTATCCCTCGTCACCCTGTCGGTGGCCATGTTTCCATTCAACAATTATTTGTTCTTTGAGCGATTATTTGGCCGATGGTCGTCCTATGTAAAGGCACCTTTACTATTAGACTAAATGAGGTTTCCTTCAGACATAGTCTTTTTTTTCTGGCAATTTTTTATCACATCCAGGGGTTTCACCTTGTTGTCACTGGACCGGCGGCAGCAGCGCCGGCCCCACTGAAAACATAGGGAGATGATCGCGCTCCTCTGCCACTACTGTGACAGCTGTGGCAGGCGATTCCTTGGATGTGAAACCCCTGGATGTTGTCACATCCAGGGGTCTCACCTTGTTGTCAATGGGACCGGTGGCAGCAGCGCCGGCCCCATTGAAAACATAGGGAGAAGATCGCGCTCCTCTGCCACTGCTGTGGCAGGGGATTCCTTCATCCCCGCAAGGATTCCCCTCATCACTGACTATTGTAACAGCACTGTCACAGTGTTCAGTAATGAGGGGACTCCCCGTGGGGATGAAGGACTCCCCTGCCACAGCTGTCACAGCAGTGATCTTGTCCCATTGCTTTCAATAGGGCCGGTGCTGCTTCCGCCCCATTGAAAGCAATGGGATGAAGGCAATCCACACAGGGATTTTCGGTTGGAGTCTTGAAATATAAGCCTTAAACTGAAAATAAGCCCTAACTGCAGGAAAAAATACATCACCTAAAAGCGCTGTCCGGCTCCGGCGCGTCTTCTCCCTGGTCCACAGCACTGTTCTTCTTTTTTATTTTTACTGCAGCTAGGGATTATTTAAGGGCTTTGACAGTAGAAGTTCCTCCTGTCAAAGTTGCATCACTTTTTAAATCGCTGTCCTATCTTTTGCAGGTGCGATTATTTAGCGCTTGTAAAAATCGGACATGTGACCACTTTCATTGGAAAGCATTGATTCTAATAGAGCCAATTTCTAAGCGCGCCTATCCCTGCGCTAAAAAAATCACTCGTCTGACCGCGGCCTAATACAAAGAGTATGCTGCGATTTTGAAAAATGATCATGGACCCAAAAAACACGGAAAAGAGAGAAAAAATGTCACCAAAAAAATGCACTCCTTGCATTTCTTGGTGACATTTTTTGCTTTTGAACTATAGCAAGCACCTGAACTGAGTGTTTTTTGCTTTAAAAAAAAAGGCTGCAGAAAAACAACAAAAGCACATTTTTTCCCAAAAATGATTATGTGAGTGTGTCAGCCTGCAGAAAGTGTGCTGTCCCCTTTTTCTGTACCCGTCATGCACCCTCAATGTTCCTTTATTCCATCACCCATCACATTGCCTGTGTTTTACCCTCTCGTGTTTCTCCAGAGTGTTTATAAACATTAAAACATATGTAACTGCATACTCTCCAATTTTCCTAGCATTTGACGATCTCATGACGGCCGTCTGCAAAATGATTGGTAAGTATATTATAATGTAATAGAGCCAAACTTATGACATAACGTGCCCTCTGTCTCACGGATCACGTCACATCGGTATGATTGTAGTCCAGAATACAAAGGCTCAAATGAGTTCCCCACAAGTAATAATGCAAACGGAGATAAGGAACGGCTGAGATGGACGGCTGTCAAGCAGCTTTCCACTTTTTACTGTAAGACCCAATGGCACTCTGAGTTGCCATTTGGGCTGATTGCTAGGGATACATTGCCTACAGCTACAGCATTTTAAATGGTGTTGACAGATAGCTAGCAATCTATTTGTCTTTACCTCGGCAGTAAATTGGCACTGAGCTGTAGACTGAAACGGGCATGGAGGCTTGACAGTACTCAAAACACGCTATTTTTTCGTTCTTCACTGCCATATTAATAACATGTGGGTAACAATAAAAGTGGACAGTTGTTAAGAATGGTAGCACGACTTTTCTTTCCCTGTGTTTTAGAGCTAATGTTCCTTTGAATTATTAGCTTAGGTTTACAGGACTAGCACCATAATTATTTGGGTGCTGTATGGGCAAATGGTCAGGACAGCTGATCTCCCTTCTACATCAATGAGTTTGTGGGGAAAGGAAAGCAAAATAGCAATAGGTGCCTGTGAGCTTACTTATATGGGATGATGGAATTTCCACATTGTTGTCTCTTAGATCTGGCCCATTGTACTTCCATGCAGAAACTAGTGGGTAGCGGATGGGTGGCAGTCCATTATGAGTTTGGGCCTTTTTTTCATAGGCCTTTGACTGCAGTGCCAATTGTATGGCCCTGATGGTGGCCCCGCAAATGCAATTGAAAAAGATAGTGTCAGCATTATATACCAATACTTGATTTGTCTCTTGCCATGTTAAGTCAAACAGTGTATCTTGGTTCAGACAGTCTGTGTCTTCTGAAAATATGCGCTGTCAATAATAACCTGTTATTCTGGTGATGTCTACTATAGGCCTACAGTAAGGAATTGGAAATCTCATTTTAACACATTGTACAATTTAAGAAAATGCTGTGTTTGTTGGAATTTTTGTGGTAATTTAGCAGAAATACAGGTTTTGTAAACATAAATATAATATTCAATTTACTTTCTTTTAGCTGCATCAGCTACAGAAGTCAAGATCCAGAGCAACGAGGAAGGCATAAGATTGTATTCATTTGTCAATTATTATGTGGAGGATCTCAAAGTGAGCTGGGCACACAAGTAAGTCAGTGGCTTAGACTAGGCATAGATTTTATGTACATTATACATGCGCTCATGTGTAGATTGATTACCAGTTGCCAGCCAATTGATGTGTAGGTTTTAATCTAGATTAATGTTGCCACAGCTTGCCAGGGAAGAATACTGGCACACTTTCTCAGCTGTTTCCATAATGTCCATGGAAATGAATGGAGGAAGCCAAGCATCTCTCCAGGGGTGTAACTATAGAGGATGCGATTGCACCCGGGCCCAGGAGCCTTAGGGGGCCCATAAGGCCTCTCTTCTCCGTATAGCGAGCCCAGTACTATGAATAAAGCATTATAGTTGGGGGCCCCATTACAAATTTTGCATCAGGGCCCAGAAGCTTCAAGTTACGCCTCTGCATCTCTCCATTCATTCCCCACCTGCAGGTGGGCTGGTAAGAACTCCATTCTGAAGATAGGTGCAGGTCCCAGAGGAGTCCAAAATCCTGTAGATATACCATAAATGTGTATGATGGGAATAACCCTTTAATGGGCTGACACCAGCAGCAATACATGACTCTATATTCAGGAGTGCATCATCAATGAGAAGCAGGAACAACATTTTGACATATAAGGGGCAGATTTACTAAAAATTAAACAGTGCAAATTTAGACTAGACAGTCTATAAATGTGCCAGATTTATCACATTACGGAATGATAAATCTGACTTATCTTTATACTGTGTAGTCTGACTTTATACCACCTTTTAGTTGGCTTAGTTTATGACAAAAATTGCACCGAAATTTGGTGCACTTTTTGGCACAGTTTTGATGCACAATTTGGGTCACATTCCCTTTTCACAAAGCTATGTCCTTTATTTGGAGAAGCTGTAAAACAAAGTGTCCGAAAATGTCTAAAAACACATGATAAATGTGGCGCAAACCAAGTAAGACCGTTTTCTGGTGTAATTTGCACCAAAAAACTGTTGAATTTTGAAAAGTAAATCTGACCCAATGTGTCTGTCCTCAAGTTTAGCCCTGCACTATTAGCACTACAATGGGGAGTCTACATGTAACCGGTTGTCCATATATAGCTTTCTGAGCAGGATCACTAGCAGCAGCTTTGTTTCAGGAATTTCTTTGACTGCTTCATACATCTGGAATAATCAAAGCATGTTACATAAATAATCTATATCACATGTACTGAACACATTTTCAGTCGTAGATATTTCTGCAACAAGTCTGCCATACTTGTTCTTGTCCTCTGACTACTGACACTGAGCAGGACACAAGATGGAAGCATGACACTGGTGACTGTTGTGCTTTATGAGGCTGACACTATGGGCCTTACAATGGATCTGATACTGTGGGAGGTAATCTGTCTGACTGTACAGGGATTACGTTATATAATGGGCATCATTATGGAGCTGGCACTTTAGTAATTAATAGGCTAGGTTCACATGGGGTGGAATTCCTGTGGAATTTCCGTGCGGACTATTCTGCGGCATGTCAATTGTATCGCTGTTTCCGCTGCGAGCTCTCTCTATGGGGAGATATTCCATAGCGGAACACAGGTGGACAAAACTTTTCCAACCTGCTCCGAACTGCGTGGGTTCTGAAGCTGCCTTTCCGCAGGAGAAATCTCGCAGAATTTCTGTGTGGTCCCGCTGCGGACATTCCGCGAGATTTCAGTGGGATTAACGCCCCATATGACCCCAGCCATACTGTAAGTGTTTACCAATATGGCTTTAGAAGTTGGGATGGGAGAATTCAAAGTTGAGGCCTACATCTGAAAATAATTGCCATGGCACAGTCTACGGTTACATTTGGGGGAAAAATGCCACTGTGCTTTCCATCTCCGGTAGCAGGAAGGCCAGAATCACCCCATATGGAGTTATCTGAATTTACCTTCCATTTATCCATGTTTCATTACAGTGAAAGTAAGATAAAGTATACAGACAGAGTGAAGAGTGGGGTCACTGGAGAGATGATATGGCTACAAATTAACGAGCCCACACCGATCGACAAGGGCAAATATATGCTGGAAATGTTTGATGGAAAAGACACTCACACAAAGAGCTTAGATCTCTCTGGACAAGGTAAAGAATACTGGATAATATGCATTTTATGTAGATTGTGTTTTTAATTAATAATTGCAGTAGTGTTCTGTAGTATATAAATACTTCTTTTCCACTTCTTGCAGATACGGTAGATAGATAGATAGATAGATAGATAGATAGGAGATAAATAGATAGATAGATAGATAGATAGATAGATAGATAGATAGATAGATAGATAGATAGATATGAGATAATTAGATAGATAGATTGATTAGATAGATAGATAGATAGATATGAGATTAGATAGATAGATAGATAGATAGATAGATGATTGATAGATAGATAGATAGATAGATATGAGATAATTAGATAGATAGATTGATTAGATAGATAGATAGATATGAGATTAGATAGATAGATAGATAGATAGAGTGAGTTAAAAAAAAATAGCAGTCCAACATCATTAACCTGGTAAATCACTGTTTTTGGTAGAATTGACATTTCTACATAACAAGTAATTTACTTGTAAGTGTAGTACAGCAGTAGAAAGAAAACAGATCCAACAATTAAGATGCGCGTGCCACTCATTCTGCATAATTGAATCGTTGATTGAAAGGAGAGTTTTCAAAATAATAGCAGTGAGCAGTTAAATTGGCGAAGTCATTAATTCTGTAGAATAACAGGTGTTAATTTTGGACCTCATTAAAGTAGGAGGGCGGCAAATGTTGCACATGTTGGTTATAGTGCATTTCTTTCTGAAATACTGGTAAAAATGGGTCATTCTAGACTATGTCCTGATGAAGGACAGCCTTTGATTAAAAACTTAATTGGAGAGGGACAAGCATATAGAGAAGTGCAGCAAATGATAGGCTGCTCAGCTAAAATGATTTCAAATGCCTTGAAGTGGCAACTCAAACATGAAAGGAAGCAGGAAACTACTGTTTGAATCGATCGAAGAATACCCAAAATGGCAAAGACTCTGCCTATGATCACCTCCAAGAAGATCAAAGATCTGAACTTACCAGTGAGTACTGCTACAATCAGAAGATGATTAAGTAAAGCCAAGAACACCCCGCAAAGTCCCTTTGTTGAAAAGAAGACATGTCCTGAACAAGTTAAAATTTGCAAAGGAACACATTGACTGGCCCATGGAGAAATTGTCAACAGTTTGTGAACTGATGAAAGCAAAATTGTTCTTTTTGGGTCCAGTGGCCGTAGACAGTATATCAGGGGACCCCCCAAGCACAGAATTGAAGCCACAGTACGCTGTGAAGACGGTAAAGCATGGTGGTGTGAAAATCATGATATGAGGATGTTTCTCACACCTTGGTGTTGGACCTATTTATTGCATATGAGGGATCATTGATCAGTTTGAATATATGCAAATACTTGGAGATCATGTTGCCCCATTCCACAGAAGAAATACCCTTGAAATGGATGTTTCAACATGACAATGACGCAAAACACACTAGTAAGCAAACATCATCTTGGTTACAGACAATCAGGATTGAGGCAATGGAGTGGCCAGCCTAAAAGATTAAAACAAACTGGATACATTTAGTTCTTGTTTTGATTTGGAATTGAATGTGAAATATTCCCAGGGCATTTGCAATTATGGAAATAAAAGTTATAATGATTGTGCACCTTATTTGCTAACTTACTGCTGTTTTTTAAACACTACTGTAGACAGATAGATAATAGATTAGATGAATAGATTTGTCATTTTCCTATTTTGGGGCCCATTTTGACACAACGATTATCGCTCACAAATCGCTCAAAGCCGTCTTTTGAGTGATAATCGTTGTGTGTAACTGCACTGACATTGTGCAGTTTTCGTTAAACGATCGCTCATCGTTGTCTTTCAGCATGCTGAAAGACAACGATGAGCCTTATCAGGAATTCACAGCAGGATATAGCTGATACTATTGTTTCAGCTGTATCCCGCTCCCTGATGACAGGCGGGGTATGAAGAACGCAGCTGTCCAGCTGCGTTCTCCATACCCTGCACGGAGCACTCGGCTGTATAACAGCCAGGCGCTTTGTGCAGAAAACAGCTGGATGCAGAAGGCAAGCAGGGACACCCCGCTTGTCTTCTGCATCCTCCGCTGGGAGCACTCGGCTGTATGACGGCCGGGCGCTCCCAGCGGGGAACAGCTGGATGCAGAGAACAAGCGGCCCCCGGCTTGTTCTCTGCCTCCTCCGGAGCGCAAGATGATCGCTCGACGTTTGAGTGATCATCTTGCAATGTAAATGTTACAACGATTATCTCTCAAAAGACATCTTTTGAGCTTTAACCGTTGTGTCTAAAGAGGGCCTTTACGCTTAACCCCTTAAGGACATTGCCTATTTTGGGCATAAGGGCACAACGATTTAAGGGGGATTTTCATCTCCACTTTTCAAAAGCCATAACTTATTTATTTTTCCGTCGACATGACTGTATGAGGGCTTGTTTTTTGTGTAGTAATCTGTAGTTTTTATTGGTGAAATTTTTGGTACATAGACACTATTGCAAAAAAACCTTTTGTGGATTTTTTTTATGATAGCAGGGAGAGAAAACATCAATTTTGCCATTGTTTTTTTTTTTTTAATCATGCAGCATAAATGACGAAATACATTTGTTTCTGCAGGTCGGTACTATTACAATGATACCAGAATTATTATTATTTTTTTAGGTTTTTCCAATTTTTCACAATAAATTGGAAATTAAAATTTTTTTCTAAATTGCTGCATTCAAAGTCCTATAACGGTTTTATTTTTTCATAGATAGAGCTCTGTGGGGCTTGTTTTTTGCGTGATGAGATGTAGCTTTTATGGGTACCATTTTGGGATACATATGACTTTTTTGATCACTTTTATTGCGTTTTTTGGGAGGCAAAATGAAAAAATAAACATTTGGCCTCAGTTTTTTAGGGTTTTTCTTTACGCTTTTTGCCATGCAGGATAAAAAGCATGTTCAATTTGTTGTTCGAGTCTTTACAGATACGACGATATCAAATATGTGCGATTTTTAATTTTTTTCCTTTTTTTTATACTAATAGGGGGAAAAAGCACAAAAAAAGGTGTTTTTTTTTACAGTATTTTTATCTTTTTTTCTTTTACAGTTTTTATGTCCCTGTAGGGAACTTGTACTATAACACCTATGATGACTATGATAAAGCATTGCAGGACTTCTGTCCTGCAGTGCCTTTTTGCTAGTAATAGGTAAAGCTAATCTGGCGTCCTGTTGACGTTTGATGATGTCACAGAGGGAGGGCCCTCTCTCTGTGAGCCTTTTACACGCCATGATCTACATAGATCACGGCATGTAAGGAATTAACAGTGGGGGTCGCTGTCCCGATGCACCCCTGCTGTTGCAGCGGAAGGCTGGCTATCGGTGACAGCCGGCTTCTGCTGCCGTATGGCGCGGGATCTCTTCTGATCTACTGCTATCTATAGGGCGTAAGTGTACGTCCCGTTGCGTTAAATACCCCTTTGCCAGGATGTACACGTACGGCCTGTGGCATTAAGGCGTTGAACAGTATATTGCATTCTAAAGAAACGTCTCATTCAAAATATTCTATAAAATAAGGACTTTTAAATGAATTATATTTGTAGATACTGTATGTAGAGATGTATTTACTTATTTTTACCCGGAATTTGTCTACGATATACCGATATATAGAAGTCTTTCTTGGCAATACTTATGTCACATTCTGATAAATTCTGCAACAAAGTAGAGTGCAATACATGTGAATGGAGTTTTCAAAACTCATCCACACATAGCTGGTTTTAATACTGCTGCTTTGATGGCATACGGTGGATTGATGGCTAAATCTGCTGCACATTTTTTCCACTGTGTCTTAAGTCTACCTTGTGGTCATCAGATTCTAATCTTATGATTATTTGCTTCGCAGCGTTCGACGAGGCCGTTGCTGAATTCCAGAGATTGAAGTAAGTATGTCATGGAAACTTGCACTTGGGCCTCACTGACATTTGCGCTGCACGCTCGGTTCCTAGCCGCTGGCACAGATCTGGCATTAATTCCGGATGAAATAGCGCAGCATGCTGCACTCTTTTTTTCTGGAGAAATGGCGGCCAGCATGCCATAAGCCACACAGACCTCATTATAGTCAATGGGTCCGTCTGGTATTGTTCGGGTCCGGCTTGCGCCAAATCCAATATTGGCGGTTCCAATATTTATTTAATTCGGCTCTGATGATAGGGCCAAACTTTCAAAACCGCAGCAGAAGCAGGGCTCAGATGTGAAGGAGGCCTTAGCATGAGAAATAATAGTAAATATTACTGAGCATTATTATTAGTCTCCACAGCAATACATTTAAATATATCAGTGTTAACTTAAAATTGAGTCTCCAGTCATGTCATTCTTCATTGGTAGTTGTATTTTTTGAGTTGATTGGTAAGTACAAAGCTGCCGTTGTCTTTTAGGAATGTGTCTTGTTCTAATCAGTATTTGCAGTTCATTGGTCTTATCTACGTAAATATGACAAGAGGTAAATATTGATGTATTGTATGCTGATAACCAACACTAATGCTTTTCCAGATGTAACACTTGTGAACACTGATCTTTGGTGGGCTAGTTGGAACCTGCGTTTCCTCCCATGAAGGACTATTATTGTATTATAGAAAGGGCAGATCGGGATTATGGCTGCAAAGTGGTTGTATCTAAGGGCTAGTTCACATCTGCGCTAAGTGATTCCATGGTCAAATTGATATGTTTTATGGTGGAACCAAACTGCCCTGAAAGGACCAATGTGTACAGAGACTCCAGTCAAACTTAGAAGAGCTGCTGCTGTGGCGCTGCATGTAAAAGCCTGATTCAGGTTTTTACATGCAGTAGACCTCGCGGGTCACATAAAATGAGGTGGCAGGCTGGATTTGGGCCACGGGTCTTATGTTTGACATGTGTGCTCTATAGTAATCGTTTCTTGTAAACCTTGTACCTAGAAATACAGATAATGATGTAACTCAAGGTTCATAGACTAATGGGCCAAAGCATCAAACCTCCTGCTGAGGTAAGCAACCATTCTTCTAACAGTTCTAACAGAAGAAGGAGGTTGTGGAGATATTTCTGAGTAAGTAAGTAATGGGGTCTCTTTGGTTTCCATTCATCCGTCTGCCATTTTACATGATGAAATAGCGCTGCTATTTTATTGTGTATTTTAATGGCATTCAGCAACAGAGGTTCTGAATGGACCCTCCGATGCTAATGTGAACAGGCCCTTACTTACTCAGAAAGATCTCCACAACCTCCTTCTTCTTCTCTAAATCATCGTGGAGCGGTCTACTCATGATCATAGAACTGTTAGAAGAATGGTTGCTTATCTCAGCAGGAGGTTTGATGCCTTGGCCCATTAGTCTATGAACCTTGAGTTACATCATTATCTGTATTTCTAGGTACAAGGTTTACAAGAAACAATTACTATAGCGCACACATGTCAAACATAAGACCCGCGGCCCAAATCCAGCCTGCCACCTCATTTTATGTGACCCGCGGGGTCTACTGCATGTAAAAACCTGAATCAGACTTTTATATGCAGCGCCACAGCAGCAGGACTTCTAAGTTTGACTGGAGTCCCTGTACACATCGGTGGTGGCTTACCCCCATCCACTCGTCCTCTCTTTGTGATGCAGCAAGCTCCGACCTCACCTCTACAATATAGGCAGAGTTACAGTGCCCTGCTGTCATCATCGTGCCGGTCACCATTATCTTTTCGTCCCCAGTTGCAGGAGAAGCAGCCAGTATGCTGGGATCCACTGCTCCTCACTGTTGGATTACTTTAACCCCCCCCCCACACACACACTGAGGAGGAGACTGAATGGAGCGCTAGTCATGCAAGTGCACCAGCGTTCCATTCACTTCCATTGGGACTGCCGAGATACCTGAGCGGATGCCACATATCAGCCCCATCAAATTGAATGGAGTCAGTACTGCATTCAGAGTGACGTCACTGCAAAGGAAGAAGCGACTTCCACAGTGACAGAGGAGCCGGACACGGGAGTCCCGTTCTCCAGATCAGTGGGAGTTTCAGCAGTGAGACTCCCACCGATCACCAAGTTATTCCCTATCCTGCAGAAAGGGGATAACTTGAAATCTTGGTACAACCCCTTTAGAGGGGTTGTCCGGTTGTAAACTATTGATGTCCAAGTCATCATTAGTAGATTGGTCGGGTTAATTGCCTGCGACCTTCTGCTGATCAGCTGTTTGCCAGGCCGGTGTACTTGTGCACTGGGCTGATTATAGAAGAAAGGAGAAAGCTCCTTTTTAGAATAGTAGCCAGTTTTGGTATTGTAGGCAAAGTTTACATTCATTTCAAGGGAAACTTGACCTACAAAACCAAGTCTGGGCATTACAGTAAGAACAGAGTTATCTGGTTCCTGCAGAATTCATTTCAGTACACCTGTGCACTGGCCTGGCAAAGAGCTGATCAGAAAGGGGTCCAGGCAACCCCACCAATCTACTACTGATGACATGCTAGGAATAGGCAGGCCATCAGTAGTTTACAACTGGACAACCCCTTTAACTGCAGCATTGGAAACTCGTACTCTGGTTAGCTAAGAAGACATTAAAGTAAATTCTAATCTTTCTTTCTTTTAACCCAATAACAGGCAAGCTGCGATAGCAGAAAAGAGTAAGTAGCCTTCCATTATCTGCATAATTCTACCTGTGTACTTCTATTGTAACTAATAGGAAGTTGCTCCCAGTAATACTGAACCTATGCTTGATTCCTACTACTAAAGTATAGTTAGTACTCCAAGGCACCAATACAAAATCTGAACCAGTGCACCTCCACCCTTAAGTCTGGGGTCACACAGGACGTATTCCCAACGGAAATCTCGCGGTTTTGCTGTAGCAAAAAACCTGAGATTATTTCTGCAGGATAAGCACAGCTCCAAAACTTGCGGCACTTGGCCGCGGGTTTTGGAGCGGCTTCGCCGCATGCTTTTCCGTTGTGGTCGGCTCTTTAATAGAGAGGAGCGAGGCCGCAACGGAAAAAATAAAGAATGGACATGCTGCGTCCCAGGAATTGACGGATTGTCCACCCCGTGTGGACGATATATTGGACAAATCTCGTCCACATGGCTGGCAAACCCCGGAATTAGCGGTCGCAGGCGGATTTGCCGCAGTGAAATTTCGCAGGGAATTTCTATGGCAAATCCGCCCTGTATGAACCTAGCCTAAAACTGTTATAAAATAATGGACCTTTATTCATATGTGTCTCTCTAATCATCTCCTAGTTTTGAAAGCTTATGTGAATCTATCTTCTATCCTTTTAGATCGCGCCAGAGTAATAGGAGGTTTGCCAGATGTTGTTACCATACAAGAAGGAAAGGTAAAGCAATATAAAGGATAACAAAAAATCATGTTGATCTTGGAAATGAACATAGGTCTGTCTGTAAGAAGCAGGAATACTGCAGGCAATGTCTTGGCCTCATCAGCAGTGGAAATATAATCTGTAGTAGGTCCTGCCAAGTAGACCACAGTACAAGCATACTGATTCTAAGGGCCAGTTGTTTGGAAGCAGTGTCTTTATAGTCATACTATATGATTGGTGTGCTGATATTGCATTTGAATATATTAAGGGGCTCACAATAACAATAATCCTGTAGTAATAGAGAGAGCCTGTTGAGTAAATGTACCACATGGGTCAGAGGCGTAACTTGAAGCTCCTGGGCCCCAATGCAAAACCTGGAAAGGGGCCCCCAACTATAATGCTTTATTCATAGTACTGGGCTCCCTATATGGAGAAGAGAGGCCTTATGGGCCCCCTAAGGCTCCTGGGCCCGGGTGCAACCGCATTCCCTGCATCCTCTATAGTTACGCCCCTGACATGGGTCATTCTTTCCTAATATACCATATAGCAGCGACATGGCTACAGTGTATTACTCAGTGCTTTATCATATGACGGATATGCTGCACTATTTAAATCATATTGGAAATTTTCCACAAAATATCAAGAGCTTCATCAACTGCCCTTTTTTATCCTAAACAAAAAGGGTGACAAAATCATCACCGTATTTTGACATATGGGCGAGTTAACTATTTCTGAGATACTTAAACACAGGCAAAATTTGTATCCTTCCCACATTCAAGCAGTTTCCAAAACGCTGCCTATTTTTGTTTGAATATCTAGTAGATCCCCCCCTCTCACAATGAAGATGATCATGTTGAACAAACATTTCAATGCATGAGCCCACCTGTTCTTTACACTGACCCTGTATCTATGCTGTAACCTTCTAGGCACTTAACCTGACATGTAACGTCTGGGGTGATCCCGTTCCTGAGATCACCTGGCTGAAGAACGAGAGGGAACTGGCTGGAGATGACCACTGCATCCTTAAATTTGAGTCTGGAAAATATGCCAGCTTTACCATTACCAGCGTCGCTACATCCGATTCTGGCAAATACTGCATTCGGGCAAAGAACAAATATGGCACTGAGACTAATGATTTTACTGTAAGTGTGTTTAATCCTGAGGCTGAAGAAGTAGCGGAGGAGGAGGCTCAGACTGATGCTAAGAAAAAATAACTAGAAGGGAAAAATTAAGGAGCGTAGAATGATGTTAAGTGCTAGTAGTGTGTGAATTTGTCGTTGCTTCTTAAACCCCTCTTAAGATCTCTCAGCAGTGCAAGTTTCCAAGGTGAATAATGCATTCTCCTAATGCACACTAATAGTGTGTCCTGATTTATGGGGAAATCCTGGGAATATGCACTACTGGGAGGATTTAAGACATGGTTTGAGAGACAGCGGCTAAGTAATTGACTCCACTCCTTTAACCTACCTCTTTTCTAGATTGCAACTAAAAGGGAGACTGTCACCAGGAAATCGTTTTAAGTTGCTTTTATAATGGTAACCAGTCTGAGCCCAGCAGGGAACACATGCTTTTACCAAAAAAGGGCTTATTGCATTTATGGAAATTCTTTCTTTAATCAATGCGCACCCCATATGCTAACGATGGGCCTTGAGTCAAAGAGGTGTTGCTAATACGTTTCTGAGTCAGCACATCACTCTTCAAACCTGGCCTCTTGTCCAGTTGGCTGTCACCTCCGCGGGCCTGTACATTTTCCCTTCACATCCACCATGAAGCAAGGTCTACTCATCCCAACTTCACTGGCGCATGCACGGGAAGACAAGTCAGAAGTATGCGCAGGATTTCATTGCTAACGTACAGACCCGGTAGAGCAGTGGTAGCTGGAGAAGAGGCCGGGTTTGAAGAGTAACACGCCGACTTGGAGACATCTCAGAGACACCTATTTGACTTGAGGTGGATCATTAGCATATTGAGTGCATATCGATAAAACAAAGAATTTCTGAAATTGCAATAAGCTTTTTTTTTGTAAAAGCCTGTGTGCGCACCTTACTTGATTGAAGCTGGTTACCGCTATGGAAGCAGTTTAAAAACGATTTTCCTGGGGACAGGTTCTCTTTAATTAACTGAGGCAACTTAAAGTATATTTGTCACCTGCACACTGTGGGGCCATTTTTTGGGTTGAGACAATATTTATATCTATACACTTGCAGCTAATGACTTCACTAATGTTCATTCTCCCATTATACATCAGCAGGACTATTGGCTCAGCCCATGAAATAACACTCTACAGTGATAGGAGGTGGTTAATAAAGTTTACGTAAACTGTGAATTAAATCCTTTAGATCTAGATACAATATATAACATAATAATGGAGGCAGACTTTCATATGTTCCCTTATATCTAATGATAGCATTTGTCTTTCACTCATTGTCCATTTTTACTTCACTCCCCTTAGCCTGATTATTTAGTCTTTAACCCCCCAAAGCATAATCTTGGGAAATTCATCCAAACACTAAAAACAAACCTAAAGCAACAAGATTCAGCTACAAAACATTTAAGAACATGTCTGTTCTGCTTTAAATCTCAACCCTATTTAGCACGTTTCACCTGTATCGTCTGATTAAAATAGATCCCACTAGTTTGGTCATACTCTGTACCCCAGGGCCATATACACACAAATGAATGTACTATTAGGATTTTTTTCTCTGCTGATGGCAATGTTTTATTATGGAAAAGTAATTCTGAACATGCGAAAATATCTGTACATGTATAGTATTTAAAGAGGTTGTCCCGTTGTAAACTATTGATGACCTGCCCTCAATATAGATCATCAATAATTGATCAGCAGGGGTCATTCGCCAGGGAACCCCACTAATCAGCTGTTTTCTGGGCTGATGCACTTAGGTGCTAAGCAGATTTCTGCACTAAGTCAACAGCTCTGTTCCCACTGCAGTGGCCAGGCTTGGTATTGCAGGCACTGAAATAAATGGGAACGTGCCTTAATAAACAACCCGGGCCACTGCAGTGAGAACAGAGCTGACTGCTCCCTGCAGAAATCAGCTCAATGCACAGGCATACCAGTGAACACCTGATCAGCAGAAGTTAGTGGGCTACAAAACCCTACTAATCTACTATTTACGATCTAACCTGAGGATAGGCCATCAATAGTTTACAACTGGACAACCATAGGTCTACGTGTCTATGCCTGGCAAGACTATGTACTATAGAGAAAACACTTTCAAAATCTAAAGTAAAAAAACATCACTGATGACAAATTATTTCTTATGGCTTTAGAAAGTGAGACTACAAGTACTATCATATCGGAATGGGGTGAGGTGGGTAAAAGAACTGGAGTCCTGTTCAAACTAAAATCTATACGACAGTTCTACATAAGTGTGTGTTACAAACCCCATTTTTACTACCTTATTCCTTAGTTCTCTGCAGTTAAATCTATGCTTAGTCTGTGGTGCCCTCTTGGCAACAACCCTCTTCCTGACAGCTTAGCAGATTCATAAAGAAATTATGTAAATCGAATACTTTTTTATAAGGTATCAGGTGTAAGGTATTAAAAAAAATTATCACATTTTTAAAACACACGAAAGAGTATTATGGCAGAACGCAATAACTAGGGAGGATTTTGAAATGTTCTTGTTATAGGGGTCTAATGAAACAGTGCTGTAGTCTGTGTAATATCATACTGTACTGTAATATCACCAATATACTGTATCCTTCATTAGCATTCATTCTCATTTCTGGTAATCGTAGAGTATTCAGTCACTGTATGTGTCCTATCACTGTTCACTAATAAACTGAGCACATATTTTCATCTCTACCTCCACCATTGTTTCACTGTGTGTCCTTCTTTTGATCCCAAACGTTCACCATCTGCACCATGTGTTACCAGTGCTTGGATTGCAATGATCTTCACTAAGATATCTCACAAACCTATCATTTATAGCCACTTGTGTCGTCACTGAAAAACCAGGAAAGTTTTGTGGAAATAATCGGACAATGTTAGCAGCACTACAATAATATGTATTTCACTCTAATATGAAACTTCATGTTTAACATTTAACCACTGGCTGGTCTGCAGGTCAGTAGATGATGATATTTTTAAACATTTTAAATGATATGGAGAATAATATATAAATGTCAGAATATTGCAGTAGAATATATTCAGCAAGTCGTTAAGATCATGATCATTTTTTTATGTTTATGCAAAGCAGACACTTTTACGAGCACTTTCAGGAGGGGCAACAACATGATGCCCATAAAAAGTTAAACAAGTACTGTAGTTGTTTAGAGAGCCCCTGGAACAGCTACCTGAACCAGAGTGCAGGATGCTTTAATCTGCTGATCTGCTGAACTGGATGCCTAGTAGTGCAGCAGGAAGAGAGCTCAGTGTTTTACTGGCTGTCTTCCAATCAGCATCTAAAGGTCCCCATACATATTAGTCTACAGTTAATAAGAAGGGATGAGTTCAACCAAAAGGATCATTCATCAGGTGATATTAAAAGGGGTTGATTGGTCACAAAATGACTTTTTAAAATTAAATCCAAATGAGTTAAAACGATAAAACAAATGGTATTTACCTATCCTCAGCCCCAGCGGTCCAACACTGCAACCCCACGATCCAACCAGAAGTCAGTCAATCCTACCGCTGCCTGTCAATCAGAGGCTGCAGCATCAGCGCTTACAACCTGGGAGCCACAATGTCAGGGGTTGAGAATGGTGACGCTGCTGTCTCTGATTGGCAGGCAGTGATCACCTGATTAGCTCTGTCAACACGTGTTGATTGCATCGTTGGATCGCCAGTATTGAGGACAGGTAAATACTATTTGTTTTATTGTTTTAACTCATTTGGATCTAATTTTTGAAAAGTTAGTTTGTAGCCGGCCTTCCCCTTTAACAACAAACAATTTAGACGACTGATGACGCAGTGCCATTGTCTGAAAAATAGTCTGCCATTTTTGAAATATTCCTTCTTTTGTTCACACATGATATTTTCTTGAAAGAACATTCCCAGGAAAACTGTTTAGCCATCATGTTATGTTATTGATCATGTATGGCCATTATGAATGAATGACACTGTAAATATGGACTCGGTTGTGTATGGCTGAATTTACAAAACACTCATTCACCAGACAATCATTCAATCAACGGTTGTACAGCTTATCAACTTACTTATCTCTCTATCTTCGATATATCAAACACGACAAAGTGTCAGCTCTACGTACAAATAATGCTTTATTTCCTTTATAGACAGGACATCATATAGCACAGAAGATACAAAATGATCAAGACTAGAGATGAGCGATCACCAAAATGCTCGGGTGCTCGTTACTCGGGACGAAATTATCGCGATGCTCGAGGGTTCGTTTCGAGTAACGAACCCCATTGAAGTCAATGGGTGACTCGAGCATTTTTGTATATCGCCGATGCTCGCTAAGGTTTTCATGTGTGAAAATCTGGGCAATTCAAGAAAGTGAACGACACAGCAACGGATAGGGCAGGCGAGGGGCTACATGTTGGGCTGCATCTGAAGTTCCCAGGTCCCACTATTAAGCCACAATAGCGACAAGAGTGCCCCCCCCTCCCAACAATTTTTACTTCTGTAAAGCCCTCATTAGCAATGCATACCTTAGCTAAGCACCACACTACCTCCAACAAAGCACAATCACTGCCTGCATGACACTCCGCTGCCACTTCTCCTGGGTTACATGCTGCCCAACCCCCCCCCCCCCCACGACGCAGTGTCCACAGCGCACACCAAAGTGTCCCTGCGCAGCCTTCAGCTGCACTCATGCCACACCACCCTCATGTCTATTTATAAGTGCGTCTGCCAGTGGAACCGCAGGCACACACTGCAGAGGGTTGGCACGGCTAGGCAGCGACCCTCTTTAAAAGGGGCGGGGCGATAGCCCACAATGCTGTACAGAAGCAATGAGATATATAATTCTGTGCCACCGCCATCAGGAGCTGCACACGTGGGCATAGCAATGGGGAACCTATGTGCCACACACTATTCATTCTGTCAAGGTGTCTGCATGCCCCAGTCAGACCGCGGTTTTTTATAAATAGTCACAGGCAGGTACAACTCCGCAATGGGAATTCCGTGTGCACCCACAGCATGGGTGGCTCCCTGGAACCCACTGGCTGTACATTAATGTATCCCATTGCAGTGCCCATCACAGCTGAGGTAACGTCCGATTAAATGCAGGTGGGCTTCGGCCCACACTGCATGCCCCAGTCAGACTGGGGTTCTTTAGAAGTGGACACATGCAGTTACAACTCCGTGTGGACCCACAGCATGGGTGGGTGCCAGGAAGCCACCGGCGGTACATAAATATATCCCATTGCATTGCCCATCACAGCTGAGGTAATGTCATGTTTAATGCAAGTGGGCTTCGGCCCACACTGCATGCCCCAGTCAGACTGGGGTTCTTTAGAAGTGGACACATGCAGTTACAACTCCCTGTGGACCCACGGCATGGGTGGCTCCCTGGAACCCACCGGCGGTACATAAATATATCCCATTGCAGTGCTCAACACAGCTGATATAACGTCAGCTGTAATGCAGGTGGGCAAAAAATTAATTGGATTACACTGTAGGCGAGGGCCCCCAAAAATTGGTGTACCAACAGTACTAATGCACCTCAGAAAAATTGCCCATGCCCAACCAAGAGGGCAGGTGAAATCCAATAATCGCTTTGGTTAATGTGGCTTAATTTGTAACTAGGCCTGCAGGCAGCCCAGTTAAAATAAAAATTGGTTCAGGTGAAAGTTTCAACGCTTTAATGAACATTGAAACGTATAAAAATTGTTTAGAAAAATTATATGACTGAGCCTTGTGGCCCTAAGAAAAATTGCCCGTTCGGCGTGATTATGTGAGGTTTCAGGAGGAGGAGCAGGAGGAGGAGGAGGAATATTATACACAGATTGATGAAGCAAAAATGTCCCCGTTTTTGATGGTGATAGAGAACGATGCTTCCATCCGCGGGTGCAGCCTACGTATTGTTTAGGTATCGCTGCTGTCCGCTGGTGAAGAAGAGAAGTCTGGGGAAATCCAGGCTTTGTTCATCTTGATGAGTGTAAGCCTGTCGGCACTGTCGGTTGACAGGCGGGTACGCTTATCCGTGATGATTCCCCCAGCCGCACTAAACACCCTCTCTGACAAGACGCTAGCCGCAGGACAAGCAAGCACCTCCAGGGCATACAGCGCGAGTTCAGGCCACGTGTCCAGCTTCGACACCCAGTAGTTGTAGGGGGCAGAGGCGTCACCGAGGACGGTCGTGCGATCGGCTACGTACTCCCTCACCATCCTTTTACAGTGCTCCCGCCAACTCAGCCTTGACTGGGGAGCGGTGACACAGTCTTGCTGGGGAGCCATAAAGCTGGCAAAGGCCTTGGAGAATGTTCCCCTGCCTGTGCTGTACATGCTGCCTAATCTCTGCGCCTCCCCTGCTACCTGGCCCTCGGAACTGCGCCTTCTGCCACTAGCGCTGTCGGATGGGAAGTTTACCATCAGTTTGTCCACCAGCGCCCTGTGGTATAGCATCACTCTCGAACCCCTTTCCTCTTCGGGTATGAGAGTGGAAAGGTTCTCCTTATACCGTGGGTCGAGCAGTGTGTACACCCAGTAATCCGTAGTGGCCAGAATGCGTGTAACGCGAGGGTCACGAGAAAGGCATCCTAACATGAAGTCAGCCATGTGTGCCAGGGTACCTGTACGCAACACATGGCTGTCCTCACTAGGAAGATCACTTTCAGGGTCCTCCTCCTCCTCCGGCCATACACGCTGAAAGGATGACAGGCAAGCAGCATGTGTACCCTCAGCAGTGGGCCAAGCTGTCTCTTCCCCCTCCTCCTCATGCTCCTCCACCTCCTCCTCCTCAACGCGCTGAGATATAGACATGAGGGTGCTCTGACTATCCAGCGACATACTGTCTTCCCACGCCTTCGTTTCCGAGTGCAAAGCATCTGCCTTTATGCTTTGCAGGGAACTTCTCAAGAGGCATAGCAGAGGAATGGTGACGCTAATGATTGCAGCATCCCCGCTCACCTGGGTAGACTCCTCTAGGTTTCCAAGGACCTGGCAGATGTCTGCCAACCAGGCCCACTCTTCTGTAAAGAATTGAGGGGGCTGACTCCCACTACGCCGCCCATGTTGGAGTTGGTATTCCACTACAGCTCTACGCTGCTCATAGAGCCTGGCGAACATGTGGAGCGTAGAGTTCCACCGTGTGGACACGTCGCACAGCAGTTGGTGCACTGGCAGATTAAACCGATGTTGCAGGGTCCGCAGGGTGGCAGCGTCTGTCTTGGAGTTGCGGAAATGTGCGCTGACCCGGCGCACCTTTCCAAGTAGGTATGACAAGTGTGGGTAGCTTTTCAGAGAGCGCTGAACCACCAAATTAAAGACATGGGCCAGGCATGGCACGTGCGTGAGGCTGCCGAGCTGCAGAGCTGCCACCAGGTTACGGCCGTTGTCACACACGACCATGCCCGGTTGGAGGCTCAGCGGCGCAAGCCAGCGGTCGGTCTGCTCTGTCAGACCCTGCAGCAGTTCGTGGGCCGTGTGCCTCTTCTCTCCTAAGCTGAGTAGTTTCAGCACGGCCTGCTGACGCTTGCCCACCGCTGTGCTGACACGCCGCGCGACACCGACTGCTGGCGACGTGCTGCTGCTGCTGACACATCTTGATTGCGAGACAGAGGTTGCGTTGGAGGAGGAGGAGGGTGGTTTAGTGGAGGAAGCATACACCGCCGCAGATACCACCACCGAGCTGGGGCCCGCAATTCTGGGGGTGGGTAGGACGTGAGCGGTCCCAGGCTCTGACTCTGTCCCAGCCTCCACTAAATTCACCCAATGTGCCGTCAGGGAGATATAGTGGCCCTGCCCGCCTGTGCTTGTCCACGTGTCCGTTGTTAAGTGGACCTTGGCAGTAACCGCGTTGGTGAGGGCGCGTACAATGTTGCGGGAGACGTGGTCGTGCAGGGCTGGGACGGCACATCGGGAAAAGTAGTGGCAACTGGGAACCGAGTAGCGCGGGGCCGCCGCCGCCATCATGCTTTTGAAAGCCTCCGTTTCCACAAGCCTATACAGCAGCATCTCCAGGCTGATGAATTTGGCAATGTGCACATTTAACGCTTGAGCATGCGGGTGCGTGGCGGCGTACTTGCGCTTGCGCTCAAACAGTGGCGCTAGCGACGTCTGGACGCTGCGCTGAGAGACATTGCTGGATGGGGCCGAGGACAGCGGAGGTGAGGGTGTGGGTGCAGGCCAGGAGACGGTAGTGCCTGTGTCCTCAGAGGGGGGTTGGATCTCAGTGGCAGGTTGGGGCACAGGGGGAGAGGCAGTGGTGCAAACCGGAGGCGGTGAACGGCCTTCGTCCCACCTTGTGGGGTGCTTGGCCATCATATGTCTGCGCATGCTGGTGGTGGTCAGGCTGTTGGTGGTGGCTCCCCGGCTGATCTTGGCGCGACAAAGGTTGCACACCACTGTTCGTTGGTCGTCAGGCGTCTCTGTGAAAAACTGCCACACCGTAGAGCACCTTGACCTCTGCAGGGTGGTATGGCGCGAGGGGGCACTTTGGGAAACAGTTGGTGGATTATTCGGTCTGGCCCTGCCTCTACCCCTGGCCACCGCACTGGCTCGGCCTGTGCCCACACCCTGACTTGGGCCTCCGCGTCCTCGCCCGCGTCCACATCCTCTAGGCCTACACCTACCCCTCAGCATGCTGTATTACCAGTAGTGCAGAAACAGAACGCTGTAATTAAATGTGCCACTTATTGGCCTGTGGTTGGAGGCTGACTTCGCTTACGGAACGCACAGCAGAGCCAGGAAATAATTTTGCGCAAGCCTGTTGTAACACTTAGCTGGCTGCGTATGAATTAGGAGGACAACTACACCCAGCACAGACCCAGTACACTGAGGACAGTCACAGGCAGCCCAAATAGATTTTTTTTCCCAAATGTTTTTGGAAAGGCCCACTGCCTATATTCAATAAATATGTCTTCTCTCCCTGCGTCACCACTACTGGCCCTGGAGAATGTAAAATAACTGCAGACTGTTGCACTGTGGACAGGAATACAGCGGTGATGTAAGAGGCAACACAGAGCCAGGAAATAATTTTGCGCAAGCCTGCTGTAACACTTAGCTGGCTGCGTATGAATTAGGAGGACAACTACACCCAGCACAGACCCAGTACACTGAGGACAGTCACAGGCAGCCCAAATAGATTTTTTTCCCCAAATGTTTTTGGAAAGGTCCACTGCCTATATTCAATAAATATATGTCTTCTGTCCCTGCCTCACCGCTACTGGCCCTGGACTATGTATAATTACTGCAGGGCGCAATGCTCTGCACGGCCGATATACAAAAAAAAAAAAAAGTGCAACACTGCAAAAAGCAGCCTCCACACTACTGCACACGGTTAGATGTGGCCCTAAGAAGGACCGTTGGGGTTCTTGAAGCCTAAAATACTCCTAACACTCTCCCTATAGCAGCTCCGGCACCAACAGCACTTTCCCTGATCTCTGTCAGAACGCATCTGTGGCGAGCCGCGGGAGGGGCCGATTTATATACTCGGGTGACACCTGATCTCGCCAGCCACTCACTGCAGGGGGGTGGTATAGGGCTTGAACGTCGCAGGGGGAAGTTGTAATGCCTTCCCTGTCTTTCTATTGGCCAGAAAAGCACGCTAACGTCTCAGAGATGAAAGTGAAAGTAACTCGAACATCGCGTGGTACTCATTACTAGTAACGAGCATCTCGAACACGCTAATACTCGAACGAGTATCAAGCTCGGACGAGTACGTTCGCTCATCTCTAATCAAGACCGCTTGTCAGTAGAAACGCGTCTTCTGTGCTATGTGATGTCCTGTCTATAAAGGAAATAAAGCATATTTTGACGTAAAGCTGACACTTTGTCGTGTTTGATGTCTACAATTGCGCTTCAGGACTTACGTCTGGGTCTAATGCTCCGTACATATATGCACGCATGACCCTGGACTTTCCCGTTATTGAGGAGCTGAGCTGACTATTTCTTTTCTTTTTACATTAGCTTCAGATATAGCAAGATGTACATGTTCTGTATAGAGAGTACACTACATAATTGAAAATTTGCCCACAAATCCGCCATGTTTGAATGTGGCCTGAAAGAGTGCTGATTGAAGCCGCTGTCAGGCGTGGCTCTTCTGGTAGCTCAGTTCTCTTATTCAGAAGAAGCCATTTACGGCACGTCCAAGCACCAGTTTCCAGCAGACCACATTGACTTTAGTAGGGTGCACTGGAGTTGCACAGGTTTCTGTAATTTTTCAGGGCAAGAATGACGAAAACCACGACAAATCAATTCTAAGCCAAGCATGACATCCGACTATCATGTCTTGTAATGTGACTGGTACTGATAACATATACAACTCTGCAGGAATAAATATGACAGTAAGGCCTGCGGCACACTTGCCGTGTGTCCAAGTTGTGCCAGAGAGGCTTGGGGGCCAAATGAACACCTGCCCGCGTGCTGTCCTATATACGGACCGCACATTGGCATGCATCTAGCATGTCCTAATTCTCATCCTTGATACGAACAAGAACAGGACATGCAATGAGTTATTTCACATGGACCATTGGGCTGTGGGAAAAAACAGCAGTGTGCATAACCCTATAGGCTAAATTGGGTCCATGTGCACGGACAGCACATGGACATAAATCCTCTAGTGTGCCTGGAGGCCTAGTAGCTATAGATTCTTGCAGAGAGGTTATCCTCACAGACCTCTTATCTTAATAGAGATTGTCTCTACCTATGCAATCATTTACCCCAACTATAGGCAATACTCCTATTGCAGCAACTGCTTTTAAATAGTAGGGGAATGTAGAGCCATCACAGGCGGCAAGTGAATAATCCTAATAAAGGATGATAACAAGTGAGAAAACGCTTACACAAGTATATGCACACTTCCTGTTTTTTGTGGTGTTTTTTGCTTTGATTCTATGCAACACTTACAAACAAAACAAAATTAGATTATGTAAATACACCATTTTAGGGTTTCTATGGGGCTTTTCCACACTAGTATCATCAATATTAGTCTTAGTTTATTCTACATTTCCATTATTGTTCCAAGCGTGTATTTACATGGATGATTTATCACACATGATTTCTATGCATTGTGAGATGCACAGTAATCACACGTTAAAAGCATCCATTATTTTAAATGGGTTAATTTACATGAGCGATTTTTCTCTTGGACCAAGAGTCCGAGATAGAAAAATCGCAGCATGCCCTGTATTTGGGCAATATTGTCCATTATTTCCTATGGAATGGAAAAAAATTGCATCACACTCACATGTCATGCAATGTGGATGCGAGTGCAATGCAATTTTAAATTTTTTTTTACTATTGAAACAACATGTAGTTTTCATGCAATAATGCATGTGAAGTGACGCGATATGTTTTTCTTGCAAAACACATCACACTCGCATTTAAAAAATCGCAGGTTTGCAAGTGCAATATTGGTCCCAGTTTCTAGGACCGATATCGCACACATATAGTTCCTGTGCAGCTGTGCCCTTCCTTACCTTTCACCCTAGATTGACATATCCTAGAATCAATGGCATGAGAAAACTAACTTGGGGGGGGGGGGGGCAATGTGACTGCGTTACTCTGTTGGGAGATGTGAATGCCATATGTTTCTATATGTGACCTCTCAGTGGTTATGATGTAAGCACTGGCCTCAAGGGTTTTGTAGCAGTCAGAAAGGTCTTGAACTTGTATTGTGAGAAATTGGAGTCTTTAACGAAATTTGTGAAGGTGAGGATGGAGACGGGTACCATGGATTAAAATACATCGACTTACTATAACATCACAGCTGCTCGTCATGGCTGAAATGTCCTGATCTTTCCTCATATACCATCCCTTTGTGTAGATAAAAAAAAAATTGGAACAGGGAACTTTTTAGCTTTTCTACTTCTTACATACCCAAGACGTCCCTGCTGATACAGGATGGTGGTTGAGAACCGTATCAGAAAACTACATGTCGTTTTACCGCAAACTCTCCCTGTTTTACGAGTCAGTTATTGGCGGCGCACCTGTAAAACTATGTGGCCAATAACCACGTTGCAAAAACTGCAGCAATTTGCAGTAAAATCATGTGCAGTTCTCAGACAGCGTTCTCATCCACAACCTGAGAATGTTCTGACTTCTCCTCTAGGAGCGAGATGTTATCAGCCTAAATACATATTTCCATCGGAGTCTGTTTAATACCAATCTACACAAAGTCCTGAGCAGGTGACACCAGATAACTATAGTGACAAAGGCGATTACATTATTGACCGATGAAGTCCTTGGGATTAAATCTCCATTGAAAGGAGAGTGATAAGAAAATGATGAGATCTTGACTTTTACAAGAAAGGCTGATGAATTCAGGATGGCAGCGGCTCCTTCACAGAGCGCTTTTCAGTGTTTTTAGATGCTTGTAGAAGCTGCCATGCAATCCAAGAGGTTTTAGTAGTGTTTTTTTTAACAAGCATTGTGGGTGCCATCTTTTTTTTTTTTTTTTTTTCTATATATATATAACATTTTAAGAATGCGTTTTTTTCTGATGTCTTTGACGTTCCATAGAGAAACCTTTAGAAAAAAATTCCATAAGAGCATGCTGCGTTTTGGGGAAAAACAGTGACCTTAATAATGTCACAAACCAAAATACTTTGCATGTAGAAGTAGAGCTTTCTATATTTTAATCTAGATGCTCTCTGGCTGCAGCAGGTTTGACCTCAGAAAAAAAACACCATGAAAAAAAGCAGAAAATGCCATGTGTGAATGCCGCTTAAAACTGACATTGTTAAGCCTTCTCTGAGCATGTACATATGTCTAACCACTTTGCTGTCATTACTGTTATCACTGACAACTTTTCTACTAAACGCACTTTAAGGCCTTCTGCACACTAGCGTATATGGAGCAATGTGCTGTCCATGTTAATGGCCCAAATATGGCCCCATTATAACCTATGAGGCTGCGTACATGGACTATAGAAAAACAACTCATCACCTGTCCTACTTCTATCCATATGATGGACCTACTAATGCATGTCATCGTGCAGTCTGTGTATAAATCGCGCAGCACATGGAGGCCTTAGTTTTTGTTCCGTGTTATATGCTTAGGCGTGGTGATGCTTTATAATGACAGTGATTGGCTGCTGGTATCTAAACTGCTAGTAATAATGCATGGAAGTGTGCAATGATGAAACTCTTCCTTTACTGCCCCAGCTAATAGTGACGCATATGATGGGTGAGCTTGGAATGGCTATGTATGTTGCTGATGCTGCTGGTCATGTTATGGAAACAGTGACACCGGGAAAAAAGAAAGAAGAACCTCCAGCAAAATTTCGATACAAAACAGGAAAACAAAAAGGTAACATTGGAGAATCCAATTGCAGCAAATACCAAGCAAAATGTTTTCTTTTGAAAGTTAATACTCCTCACTAGCATGGTGGATGAAATGACTGTATCCCATCCACTGATATCTGTGTACAGAATGCATTGTGTCTCATCACAGCCCGTCCGAAATCTTATTGAAATGCTAAGTAATGCATTTCAGATCACACTGGTCTCATAGACTCTTCTTTTTACCTGATTCATAATGGATATGTTGGATCCATACTTATCCAATGTGATCTGCTATGGCCTGTTTCCTTTCCTTATATTGGTTATCTTAAGTGTCCATCAGGTATCCATTCTTTTTACTGGATAGAATATAATACCATGCTATGCCATTCTGACCATCAACAAGCAACAGAAACCTGACGGAAAAGAACTAATGCACGTGTGAACAAAGCCACATCAACAAATCTAATTGCTGTTATTGCGGTTTTTTATAATCAGTTCTCTAACTAGTTACAACCTGCAATCTCCATCAATTTTCTGGTTGACCAGTGACATTTTTTTTTTAGAAATTCGCGAACGCTTAAAAAATAATAAATAAGTCTATACTCACCTGTTTCATCCCCCAACAGTTTGGTGCCCACTGGTCTTACTTCCAGGCAGCTGATCACCTACCACACAAGCACACTCTGGCCAACCATTAGCCTCAGGGTCCTTTTAGACAAGTCGATTATCGTTTGAACGAGTGAGTGAGGTCATCGCTAGCCCATTCGCTCTTGTATAGCCTGTTTATACAGGTAGACAGTTGGCTTGTATAAACAAGAATCATTCAGTCTTTCACATCCGCTGTATAAGTGAATGAGAGGTACTGAACGATTGCTGTTTAAGCCAAATGATAAGTAAACGAGTCAACGATTATTTTTATGCCTTCAGAAAATGACGAACCAAAAGTGAACGAGTGTCGTTCATCGTTCGCTGTGTTTAGATCAAATTATTATCATTCACGTTCGCCCATTTGAACAATTTTTTTTCCACGTGCATGAAAACCTTCAGAGTTGGTACCAATGTATGATATTTCAGGCAGCCAGAAAAAAGAAATATAATTTGTAAAACTAAATATATCTGGTCTCAAAATTATTGGTTGTTCAGTCTGGTGGCCTATGATTCAAATGTTCATTAGGGTCTGTTCACAAGAGCATATGCACGTTGTGCCCAAGGTTCTCAAGTGCAACTCTCATTGGACAGCACACAGACCAATATCTGTGTGCAGCCTGATACCCACCACCAGTGGACATTGCCTGTCCAATTTTTTCTGTGATACAGACCCGAATAGGACACACTTCCATTTTTTCCCATGGACCATCAGTCAGTGTGGAGAAATACCCTTATGAATATCCTAATGCCCTACAATGAGCCCGTATGCTGTCTGTGAAATACACAGACAGCACATAGATGGGAAGCATGCCTGTGTAAATGGGCCATAGACATTTTCAAGGATTTGTTTCATCACCACAGTGGCGGACAAATAAAGCATTCCCAACATTCCTAAATCACTCATCTTCCTAAGGAAAAGAGATATTGTTCCTGACCCATGTCATTGGCCTTCTAGGCAAGCCACAAACCCAATACACACTGATGAGGGGCAACACCCCCCACCCTCCCCCCCCGTAACAGCTGTTGTGCATGGATTCTGGCTTGACTTTCAATTCTCAGTCATTGTTACAAGGCTTGTATAAAGAGTCTAACATTGACTTGCAGGAATGCTGCCTTCCAATAGGTGGCGCTGCAAAAGTATTGTTCCATCTCCCTTATTTGCATAAATTACTCATGTAACAGCACATACACTCTGTTGAGGTAAAATGAGTAGCGATAACCTGCAATATTGCATGGCGATCCACAGTGATCATACAGCCTAATAATCCCATGGTACTGTTATACCTTGACGCCACTGGAAGTGGTGGGTGTACACCACTGTTAGGCTGCTTGACAGCCAGATGACGTCCCCACTTCCTGACTGGCTGGGCGCTGGCCACATGGAAAGGGGGGGATGGAGAGGCACAGGGGAGAAGGCACAGCAGCAGCGGCGCCGGGGACATTGAGAGAGGGGGGCCAACAGCGCCGGAGCAGCAGAGGAGAAGGCACAGCAGCAGTCCAACAGCAGAGGCTCCTGTGGTGCAGGGAAAGTGACAGCAGGGGACGGAGGGCGACACTGGAGAGCGGAGGATCAGCAAGGGAGATTGCACAGCATTACAGGTGATCGCCGGTATCAGTATCGCGATGCAAATATCGTAAGTAGCTGTGGGGGCCGCGGCAGCGCTCCCGGCGGCGGGGGTGGGTGGAGTTTAACACACGGGTGCCTAACTTCATAGCTCCGTAGCCTAGGAGCATGGAACAAGTTTCGTAATGGATGGAGGGTTATGGTTAGGGGTTGTTTCAAAGTTAGGCGTAAATTATGAACTGTACATGCTTCCATGTTCGTGCAAATAATCTACGCCTAACTGTTAAACTACCCCTAACCCTCCATGCATTACAAAAGTCCTTCCACGCTCCTAGGACCTTGCAGCAGGCAGGAGCTTTTCAGCCAATGAGGAAGTGGCGGCGTCACCTGACTGTCAAGCAGCCTAGCAGTGGTGTACATCCACCACTTCCGGTGGCGTCAAGGTACAACAGTACCTAATCCTATTATGTGCAGCAGGGGCCTACTATTGGGTAAAGTCTGTCAAATACTATAAAGAAGTTTTGAAAGAAACATAAGTTAACATTCTGTGTAAATGTACAATATGAGTCTGTGATTCAAGGAAATAATATGCCAATTATTGTTTAACTTTTATATCATTAGACTTTGTAAAACCCCATGTGGAGGAAATCGTTGCTATAGAAGAGACACCAGATCCTGATGAAATTCCTATAGTGGAAGAACCAGATGGTGATACAGAACAATGTCAGGAGGCAGCTAAAGCAGGAAAACCGTAGCATGTAATGTGTGCATCCGAGGACATGTCAGCTCTTCTAGCATGTCAGTTTTAAATAAAAACTTGTATACTACATGAAATAAGTATCTGGGAGCGCCTTGTCTTAGAGCTCTGTGTTGTTTCCATTATTCCATATAGAAATGAACTAACAAATGCAAATGAGTTTTACCTAATGCTGATAGTGTCAGATTGCACGGGGATACAGGCTACTGACTTAAAGGGGTTGTCTCGCGCAATCAAGTGGGGTTAAGTACTTCTGTATGGCCATATTAATGCACTTTGTAATATACATCGTGCATTAAATATGAGCAATACAGAAGTTATTCACTTACCTGCTCCGTTGCTAGCGTCCCCGTCGCCATGGCTCCGTCTAATTCTGATGTCTTCTTGCTTTTTTAGACGCGCTTGCGCTGTGCGGTCTTCTCCCTTCGGCTCCGCTCGGCAGCATCAGCGTTTTGGCCCCGCCCCCTTGTACGCGTCATCGCGTAGCTCCGCCCCGTCACGTGCCGATTCCAGCCAATCAGGAGGCTGGAACCGCCACACGTCATGGGCGGAGCTACGCGATGACGCGTACAAGGGGGCGGGGCCAAAACGCCGATGCTGCCGAGCGGAGCCGAAGGGAGAAGACCCATCTGCGCAAGCGCGTCTAAAAAAGCAAGAAGACACCGAAATTAGACGGAACCATGGCGACGGGGACGCTAGCAACGGAGCAGGTAAGTGAATAACTTCTGTATGGCTCATATTTAATGCACGATGTATATTACAAAGTGCATTAATATGGCCATACAGAAGTACTTAACCCCACTTGATTTCGCGAGACAACCCCTTTAAGGAAATGGTAATATCCAGTTGTATTGAATTATTTCCAGGAAGAATAACAAAGGAATAGCTAAAGATAGAGTCTGCGAAAAGATGCTTCACAATTGTTATTTTATGGAGAATGCAAGTATTTACTAAAACAGACCTGTCAGGAGAGCTGATGGATCCTCTGTAAGTGCATGTTGCCACCTAACTATATAGAAAATGTACAATTTACTGTAAACTAAAATACTATTACACAACGACAGCTGTAATGTCTCCAATATCAGAATGGGCTCTTTGTGCCATCATCTTGCTTTGCCAGAAAAATGTTATATAAAATAAGAGAGTGCTTTCAGTCCTTGCTTCCTGAGCTCGGTGGTCAGGATGTTTTCTTGATTTCTATTTCCACATTAAATAAAATTATTGGAAAAATAGCAAATACTACCTGTTATGTTCACCAAAACAATAATCTTAGTATAAACAGTATCAAATTAACACAGAAAAATCTGAAAAAAACACTAATGTTACCTAAAGAGGACCTGTCATCTCTCCTGATGAGTCTGTGTTACCAAAACGAAAAGGTTTGGTCCTGTGTTAGCCAGTAGAGCAAAATGTGATTGTTCCCAGCAAGAGAAACCAAGTAATCTTGCAGATATGATAGCTTTTAATGGCTTACAAAAATACATGATGTTACAGCGAGCTTCCGAACCTCTCAGGGTTTTTCCCCAGGTTAAATATATAATAGATCTGAAAAGACACATATATATTCACACACGTATACATACGAAAAGGCACAGACATGATGTGATTAATTTGCACCTAAAACAATACCAGAACAGGGTGAGCAGAGGAGTAAATACTTAATTAGTCCACTAATAACAGATGTGAAAGTTTTATGGTCTCTAAATTAGTGTTAGGCCCCCTGCACACGGGCGGAAATTCCGCAGCGGGATTTCCTGCAGAATTTTTGCCCGTTGAAGCTGCCATATGATTGCGTTAGAAAACGCAACCTTTGGCAGACGGCAGCGATTTGTCCGCACGAAATCACGCGCGGAAAACAAATCGCGGCATGCTCTATTTCTGTGCAGGGCTTGCAGAGCCTCGCACAGAAATGTCACTCCCTGGACGCCGGCTTCGCTCTGCGCATGCGCCGGCTGGCCGGCAGCCGGCACATCAAAGAGCCGGAGCTGCCGGTGAGGTGAGTGCTGCGCTGGTCCCTGCAAGGGCTCGGGTCGGGTTCCGCTATGAGAATTCTCGCAGCAGGATCCGACCCGGCCGTCTGCAGGCGGCCTTAGGGGGTCACCAGGCATGTGTGTTATCTCTGCTATAGATTTCTCATATTCTTCAATCATGCATGTGCAGCATCTGAGGAGCAGGTCTTCAGCAGAGAGATAGCGGGGTAGAGAAATAACCTTGTCACAGGGCTCTAATGTCTCATCACTACGGGTGACTAGGAACCCAACCTCGCTACTACTGGGGGAGATCACAATGAGTAACCTGAATTACTTTTTAGTCCTGTTTTTCACCGTGACGCCAACGTTCCTTCTTCTGCAGCCGATCACCAGGATAGAATAAAGTAGTCCACACACAGAGGGTATTTTCTGAACGAGAATTGGGAACGTTCGGTCCTGTCCGTTTACTTAAAGGGGTTGTCCCGCGCCGAAACGGGTTTTTTTTTTTTCAACCCCCCCCCGTTCGGCGCGAGACAACCCCGATGCAGGGACGTACAGAAAGCTTACCGGAGCGCTTACCTTAATCCCCGCGCTCCGGTGACTTCTATACTTACCTGTGAAGATGGCCGCCGGGAACCTCTTCCTCCGTGGACCGCAGCTCTTCTGTGCGGTCCATTGCCGATTCCAGCCTCCTGATTGGCTGGAATCGGCACGTGACGGGGCGGAGCTACACGGAGCTACACGGAGCCCCATAGAGAACAGGAGAAGACCTGGACTGCGCAAGCGCGGCTAATTTGGCCATCGGAGGGCGAAAATTAGTCGGCTCCATGGGAACGAGGACGCTAGCAACGGAGCAGGTAAGTAAAAAACTTTTTATAACTTCTATATGGCTCATAATTAATGCACAATGTATATTACAAAGTGCATTATTATGGCCATACAGAAGTGTATAGACCCACTTGCTGCCGCGGGACAACCCCTTTAAACTCTTGATGAAGTAACAATGAAACAGTTCTTGCAGAAAACAACTTGTACAGTGTTGAAGCACTGAGGATTCCCAGGGCATTATGCATTCACAGTCCTAGTTATCTGTTGGATTTTCCTCCTGGCAAAACTCTCTCTACTGCCAGACACTCACTTTTCTCGCACACTTGTGGCTTCTCTTTCTCCAGTCACATGCGGTTCTTGTGCTGCACTCATGTTTCCGTCATGTCCAGGCTTTCATATTCTCTATGGGCAACTTCTAGCAGGAGGGTTCCTGGTATGGCTGGGCTCTGGCATGAGCGTCAGACCCTCTCTCTACTTCCTCTATCTCTCCACTCTCACTCCTACTCCCACCACTACTCACTAACTTTCTACACCTTTTACTCAACACACCACATCACGTGGACACAGACCAATAGAAGGATAGACAGATACATACATTTTCCAGACAACACCAGACATTGACTCTTTCATGCCTGCAACCTCCAATACACATAAATCTAATGCACTCCACAGTTAAAACAGTAATACAAAACAAACATAAAACATGTATTCTGAGGTGCTGGAGGGGACCCCAAAAATCTGGGCCACTACACATGAAGCCAATTGCAATGTTGATTCCTGTCTTGAGAGTGTCAAAGATAGTTGTAAACTTGTACTCCCAAATTCTTCTATGACGTTGAGATTTAAAGTTGCCTTTTTAATATAGTAACCTTCATATGTCATTTTGTTATCCATTAAAATGTATCATATTTACAAGATTACTTTGTTTCTCCTGCTGAGAACAATCACATTTTGTGTTACTAATCAAATGTATTTCCCATGAGATACATCTGTTGGGACATCTTTTCTTTGAACTCTGCTTTGTGCTGTTCTTGTTTCTCCTCCTGAAAATGTACGAATAAATAGGCAACTGGAGTATATTATTCTCATTGTCAACATATTTGTGACCTTACTCTGTCAAATTGCCAAGGGGTATTTCTTCATACATTTTCAGAGTACAGCACAATACAAAGTTCTAAGAAAAGGTGATCTAGAATTACGATTGCACAAGGAATGCAAGTATTTACTAAAACTGGAATGTCAGGAGAGGTGATAGATCATCCTTGAGCGTTTTCCCAAAAACAACACTTCTGTTGTCCGTGTGCTGTGTTTGTCCGGATGAATAGAGCTGTACAGTAATAGCAGATATAGTCTACCGACAAGTGTGGCTCTGATGCTGGAAAATACATCTGATCCTTCTTTTAAATTCAGTACAATATGTTTAAAATGAAGGAAGATGTGGAAATTAGTGGCATTTTTTTCACATTTTTCTTACGTAATCCCTGATTGTGTTCTTCTTTTAAACGCCGTTCAGTAAACAAGATGTGAAAGTGAGGTGACTTTTTTGCTTGCAATGCTCCTGTACTAGAAACAAGATTTACTAACCGAATAAATCCCATAATCCTATTATATCTGATTACTCGTCTGCTTGTAAATACAAAATACAGCTCTGGTGTTCAGGTAGTGGTTATTATAGCAGTGCAGGCTGCATAGGGAGTCACGCGATTCTGCAGATATGTAGAGAGACTCTCGTCACTCCAAGGAGTCCTGATAAAGGTGACCCACCATCGGCTTTATGTAATCCACTGTCTGACAAATGTTGATTGGCATAGGCCTGTTTTCTAAGGCAATGAAGCTGTGCCATCTAGATAGCTCTACATACACAATAGTGTAGGTCCTAGATTATTGCAATTGCACTAATGTGAGTCTATGGTGAAAAATAGAAAGCTATAGCATCAGTCAGAAAATATGTTATACATACTTGTTTCTTAGTACATAGAGTACAGGTGTCCATATACTTTAAATAGCTGTCTGCTGAACGCTCGTTTAGCTGACAGCTATCTTACCAAACTCTCTCATACATGTGCATATGGGAAGACAAAAAACTGGTATCTCGGTGCTGCTCTCCAATAAAGGTCATAAGACAATGGGATGAAATATCCAAATTCTCTTTTATTAATAAATTAAAATCCAGAAGAAGATACATATTTTGGGTGCACGTAAAAATGCTTACGCTCCTGGGAAATAGCCCTTAAAGATCAAGGGACTAACTATAGCAATGTATAGAGAATCCCATGGACAAGATAGCCAGAACGGCCAAACCAGACTGATCCCTCAAGCGGAGCATGTGGCCCGAACAGGGTAGCCCTGTTATGGGAGAGAGACCGAGACTGCCTGACGACCACTATGCTAAATACTAACTGATACCAAATAAACCCCAAATTTTCATCTAACTGACAAATATTAAACAATAAGATAACCGAGGATTTCACTAAAGCCCCGTTTACATGCAATTTATTGCTAAAAATTCGTCCAAATGACACCTGTGTGTAAATGCGCGCCAATTGTGCACTTACCATTCACTCTTCATTCATTGCTGACTTCAGGTCAACATAAAATCCTTCGTCCGAATAACAGGGACAGCATGCTGTGTTTTCCACGGGCAGTGCTAATAGCATTGTATCCAGTTGTCAGCCCACGGCGGAACAAAGCTAATGTATTTAGAGAACAGACCATCCGCTGTTCTCTAAATACATGCAAATGAAGCTAGTTAGCTACTAGTAGGCTAATTTACTCATTAGTAAGTAAAGGCCCATTTAGACACAACAATTATCGCTCAAAAGCCATGTTTTGAGCTATATAGTTGGATGTAAATGTGCCCATCTTTCAGTTTTCTGCCAAACGACAGTCTTCAGTTCTGCTTGAAAACCATCATTTAGCAGTACAGCTGATAAGCAGGACCGCACGCTGTGTTCTGCTTGGGGAGTGCTGATTACAGCTGATTGCATTCTCTCAGCTGTCGGCCCCATGGCAGAACAAAGGGAAAGTAATCAGGGAACAGCGGGTGGTCTGTTCCCTGAATACAGCTCCCAGAGGCTCACATGCTACTAATTGGTACTAATAGACATTAGTACCAAGTAGCAGTTTATGCAAAATGATCGCTGAAAAACCATCTTTTGAGCGATCATCTTTGCCCACATCAATAAGCAGCCTCTTCTCTGGCATAACAGTGCCGTGACGTTTGCTTTGTCAGGAGGGTTAGGGTTAGGGATGCTTTGCGGTTAGGCTGCCCTTTTCAGCAAATACTGTAAGCCTAACAGCTACAGTAATCCCTAGCCATCCAGCCAAGGCAAACATCACTACGCACTGTGCTGCTTGGACCTTTGAGAAGTCACCCTATCGGGAGCTAGGGGTGTGACAGGGGCGCTCCTGCATCCAACCCCTAGCTGTCAAATCCCTAGCTTCCTGGTGGTGACAAGATACAATAGTACTCCAGGGGGTTACTCCCTCAGCGTCCAGCGCTGTATGACATTGCGCATGCACTGTCTGTTGCATCACATGGTCTGGAGTTCTATACTGACGTTACCCTGGACCAGCCAAAGACTCAGAAGTCACAGATCTGTTGGTGCTGTGACACAAATTTGTGGTGCAGCTGTCTTCCAATTCATCCAGTATATTACCAAAAAAGGCTGTATGTGAAACCCCCCTATTAGATCTACTGTAGCATTGACTATCTGGTCTCTGATAGTTGATATATGCAATTGTTCTAAGTAACTGATCCTGAGGATAACTCACCTATATCATGATACCAAACTCCTTGTCTTCCACTTATTTCCATATCGTTTTCCTGAAGAAGTTTAAATACAAGAAAATGATTTGGAATTTAGGATCTACACGACTATCTTCTGTGCATTAATTTTCAATTAACACCGCTGACAATGTTGAATCACTTATCACTGGTTAATTAATATGAGTCTGTTAAGAAACATGTACTCGGTGTGTTCTGTCATTAGATTGTGAAAGAGAACACGTGCGCCTGGCATATTAGACAGTTGAGTAAACTTAAAAGCTGAGTCAACTGACAGATTTCCTATTAATAAAACTTAATTGTTATGAATAACACCGACTTTCTGTTGGTCATTTGATATTTTTGTTATCTTCAAAATGACTTTATTAAAAATGAAACTCCTGAAATACAGTATAAGACTATCGATGAGGCTTTATTCACACGAGCCTTTTTACACAGCTATTTAGCCACGTTTTCACGCAGGCCCAAAATCGCGACCATCTGGGGAATTGGATTCCAGAAAAATATAGCACCTATGTGACCTATATCGGCGACCTCAATCATACGCTGACGGAAAAGATAGGTCTGGATCTATCTTTCGACTGATATATGCTGGCGGCTCCCATAGACTCCTATGGGAGCTGGAAAAATAGGGAGGGGGAGGCAGTTTAGCAGCATCCCACGCAGGGAAACGTTTACAGGTGCCTCTATTTAGGCTGCCTGCCAACGGACCTAGCGATATCCTGCGGCAGATCTCCGCCGCCGAGGAGCAGGAGACAGCTGATGGTTCTCCGCACTGAGCCTATCTGACAGATAGGCTCACCGTGGAGAATTGTGGCAAATCGCAGCATGCCACGATTTGCCGCCTGCAAGCGGAGAATCACGATGATTCTCCGCTCCTGGAGGGGAGGGGGGCTGTGCTTTCCATAGCAACGCTATGGAAAGCATTCACTGCATTCCCTGCGGCCGGATAATTGCCGTGGAGAGCACAATGAAAATACGCCTGTGGACATGCAGCCTAAGGCATTTGAAGTCATTCCGAAGTTTTATGCCGAGCGAGGGATTTCCGGACTGTGGGGCATTTTTTCACTAATACTTTGCACCCGGCTGTGTGAATGGAAGAGAAAACGTTAATTAAGCTCAGGACGTCATTTCTTCATTCACATGATTTAACGGCGCGTACGGGCGACTGCAAAAACACATATGTTCGTGTGAAGGAGCATTAAGACACTGATTTCCTCACAAAAAGGCAAGGAGTTTTTTTTGCAGGCAGTTGATTGGCTGGTTATAATATAACCTACTTGGACTTTCTGCTCTGAGAGAGACAGAGAGAGCTGCTTCATCAAGCGCACATGACTGATTGATATGGTGTGTGGCTAATGAACCATGGCAATAAACTGAGCTTTTGTAATGTGTTGCAAAAGAACAGTGATAAAGGGTAGAAATTCGTGTGTAATGGTGTCAGAACATCATGGCCTCTTCAAACAGTTAAAGTTATAACTCAATGGTAAAACCCATTCTGTATGCAGTAAAATAACAAGCAGGCTTATTCTCACTTCTCCTTCCTCCCACTGTATCCTGCGGCGCAATTCTGGGTCTTCCCTTTGATGTCACTGTTACAGGCCTTCCCAGCCTGTTCATGGGATGTCACAGGCGCTGGAGGCAATAACAGAGAGAGTCACAACGGTCGCCTGAGCGATGTTCGCCTACTTTCTGATGTCATTCCGAACTTGCGATCTTTCTTCAACGCAGACGATACATTGTCTATATGTGTACATTCATGTTGAAAACCGCAAGCATATGCGACCATACACAATTCATTTCTGCGATCAATCGCAGTTCTACCGCTATGGATATCCGCAAGTAGAATCTGACCCGTTGATGTGAGCCCGGCCTAAGAGAGCTATGTATGGCACTGCCTGGACTCAGAGAGGGGTAGAATTGCCCAATGTCAATGGAGAGTAGCGCTTCAGACCCCTGGACAATGTTGCAGTAACTCTTGGGTCTGTACAAGCGGCAACTCCCACACATGAAGCCACCAATGAGTCCAGCCTTGTGAAGATGTGCACACCAGAAGGGGTTAAAGCGTAGTTGGTCAGCAAGTCTGCTGTAGGAAATAGGACTTATACTTCTGGTGCATGATCCTTTTGTGGTGACCGGGCCACTCCTCCGACCATTGCGGGACGAGACCATGGGGAATGTTCAAAGTGGTCGTCACGGGTGGCTCTGCAAACTCTCCCCCAGCAATGGCAGCAAAGCCAGGACCAACCCATTCACACGAAAAGGTAAAATGGCACAGTTCAATGATAGTTGTCACGGTGATGCCAGTACCTTTGGGGGGGAGGGTTGATCTCCAATCGGCGATGATGAAATAACTTAGACGAAACCATGTAGGTTTGGAGTAAACCAAAGGTACACAGTTTACTCAGCACTTTGCATATACACGTTCAACAAGTACAGTTCACACTGATGCAATGTTACTCGGCACTTGAATTTACGTTGCTCTGAACACAGAATTTTTCACTCAAGGTTTTGCTTCCACACTCTCTCTCTCCGGTTACAGCTTCTCCTAAACAAGTCCCATCAGTCCAAGTTATCTGAGGGTTGTCTTCTTGGAGATTATGTTAGTGGGTGATGGGATTACTGTGGTTGGGCCGCTTGCACTTCCCTGGCTTTCATCCAACAGGGGCTCGTACAACTCACTGTCAGGTAGACGGCTTCCAACTCTGTTTTCTTTCCACTCTGCGCTCACTTCCGTAGTTTTGAGGTACTCTTGCTGCCCACTTTAGCATCACTATCTCTACGACCGTGCTGCACACTTCCCACACGACTTGTCATAACAGGGGTTGTCGCTCTGTACTTCAGCGCCAGGGGTAGATCATCCCACCGGGACTAAGGAAGGCCCGGGGCTTGACATAGGCAGAAGCAAAGCAAGCGTCAGCCTCCCACTGACACGTCCACCTCCATCGACTACATCTCTGTTCTCCTCAAGTCTCCTTTCTCCTAAGCTCCGCTTCCCAACTTGTCCTAAAATCCCGCGAGACACACACAAAACACCGCGCTTAGCGCGACAAGACGGTTACAACGCAGCTTGATAACATCACACAGAATACAAGTCGACACAGACACACATACACACGTAAAAGACAGATCACATGAAACAGACACAATATCACCCTAAAGACACCCCAACTCTGGGCCACTACACTCTGTTCACAGACTGAGTTATTTGTTGGCAAATGGAGAATCAAATGTCACCTGGGGCATGAAGCAAGCCTTAACGAGACATCACATGTTTATACTGTAATCGACCTTTCTAACAGGCTGTATTGGAGTATTAACCCCCAAAAGGGAAGCTGTGTATCCTATTCCGTAAACTTGTATACTGTTATTGGTCAAGTGTTGTTGATATTGTTCACAAAGATATTACTGCTACTACAGAATGCCCACAAAGTATTATTAATTCTACGTTGTAGTTAATAGTAGATAGTGCTTAGGTACGCAAAGGTAAAAGTCTAATTGTTTAAGCATTAGCATTCTATTGTTCACTTTTTTTGTCTTTTAAATAAATACTGTACACTTTTGTTACTCCATCTGCTGCATCGTATCCTGAATCTTGCACCACTACACCAGCACCCATGTCATCAACATCAAAGAGGATACTGCCTTTAGTGAATACCATGCCATGACTGTACTTGGTCTGCAACAATGCTTAGGCATGAGGTATGTGTCAAACTAACCTCCACACAAGTGCCAGGACCCAAGTTTTCCCAGCAGAACATTTCCCAGTGTAGCACTCTGTGTCGGCGTGTCCTCTTCCTAACATGCATCCTGGTGCAATCTCTTCCTCTAGTAAGCGATCCACTTCCTTCTATTGTTCCACTATCCAGTGTCAATTGTAGACCATTTCGACAGTTGACAGTTTGGGCCTATGACCTCTATGCTGCTACACAGCCTTATATGCAACAAGCTGACAGGAGCTGTGTGCACTCACATCTTTCTATCCACAAAATTCTTGCATATTTGGTCCACTGAAGTTTTAATTACCTCTATTGGGGCTCATGTCTGAAAGTGGTGGGGTGAATAGGGTGTTTGGGAGTGGGACTTTGACACTGGGAGCCTTTATTCACTGCTCCTGTGCTTCCGGTGCTCAGCAGGATGTGGATGGACAGCTGACCAAGAGAAGTAAATATGCTGTCCTACATGACTTGCTGAGATATGCACTCTTGGTAAAAAAAAAATCCAGACACTAGAAGGAGTTGTTTTTCTGCAAACCTCAGCATGCAGTTCCATCTCAGGTAGATAAGCAAATGATTAGAATTGTGGCATGATTAGATGAACAGTCTTTTCACCCAAGACCCTAAAAGTGATTTCATCCTTGGCCTATAAGAAGGCTCTTGGAGGCTACTTGTGTGTAGTGACTTCTTTTTCCGCTTGTGTAGAGCTTGTTGACCACTAGACACGATGAAATCAAAGAGAATTCATTAACAGAGTTTGAGAGGGGCGCATTATTGGAATGTGAGAAGCTGTATGGTCGTATCAACAGATTACCCACCACTTAGGCCATTCTGACCAGACTGTTAGGAGATGTTGGGGCCAGTGGATGCGTGAGGACACACACACAAGGTGACCGGATTCAGGAGAGGTGGCATCATTATTACAGGCCCCTATGTCTGTCAGAACCATTTTCAGGCACTTGACTAAAAGACATTTTGTCAAGGGCGCCCAATACATGTACTACCTTTGACACCCACGCACTGTTGCTTCAGTTTTCAGTGGTGTCATGAACTACTAAACTGGAGTGCTACAGAGTGGAACCGTGTTGCCTTTAGTGATGAATCTAGGTTTAGTTTGGGCACTGACGACAGCCGTTTTTGTGTCTGTAGACTTGGGGGTGAGCACCTCAATCCTGCCTTTGCTGTGGAGCGGCACACTGCCCCCACTGCTGGTGTAATGGTCTGGGTGGCCATCACAAACAACAGTCACCCTAGTAGTGGTACGAGGGACAATGACAGATCAGTGATATGTTCAGGACATCCTGCAGCCACATGTGATCCTCTCATGGCGGCTTCCAAGAGGCAGCAGGATAATGATCGTCTGCACACACAAGGGGGTCACAGGAATATCCCCACAACATTGTCACACTTCCATGGCCTGTGTGATTGCCCCATGTATCTTCAATAGAACATGTATGGGACCATGTGGAACGCCAACTTTGACAGCTTACGAAGTTGTACAATTTAGAGGCTCAGTTACAGCAAATGTGGAGAGATATGCTGCAGGATACCATACAGAACCTATATGACACCATGAACACCCGTATTACATCTTGTATCCAAACTAGAGGTGGTCCAACAGGGTACTAGAGCCTCCATGCCCACCCGTATCACATCTTGTATCCAAGCTAGAGGCGGTACAACAGGGTACTAGAGCCTTCATGCCCACCTGTATCACATCTTGTATCCAAGCTAGAGGTGGTACAACAGGGTACTAGAGCATCCAAGCCCCCCGTACCAGATCTTGGATCCAAGCTAGAGGTGGTACAATGAGGTACTAGAGCCTCCCTACAAGTGTTCAGTTTTCTGTAATAAATTATCCATATGCTCTGATGTTGTAATCGCTTATTTATATCAAAGTTCACACATATAAAGTTTAATTTGATGCAGACAATTCCTTTTAGGGGACAATTTTTTTTTACAATGAAGGTATGAGGGGGCAAGAAATGGGTGGCGTGATATGGAGGATGTGAACCTACCTGCACCTACAGTTGCTCACTAACAGACACTGTCGTCTCCACCAGATTGTGGCAATGTAATAAACTGCTCAGTGTTAGGTACCCAGTTGTCTAGCCATCACACGCTGGCCATGTCACCCACTTACAGCCTGCCACTTGAACATTTTTCCTTCTTTCAAAACAACTTCAAGAAATGACTGTTCCCATTCTGCCTACCATCCCACCCTTGTCAGCTGCCATTATCATGAGGTAATCTTAGGGCTGATTCATGTATGTCAGACAATATAAAATGTTTAGTAGGGGAGAGTAACTTGTTATATGGGTTTTCCAAGCGTTTACACAAATAGTCTATCATTAAAGGGGTTGTTCTAGACATTTTTTTCAATAAAGGCTCTCCATGCCAGAAAATAAAAAATAAGGACCTACAGTTTTATAGAACTACAGCTTCTGGCATGCCCCGACAGTTGCAGACTTATGGCTTACTGGGAGTTATAGTAGAACTCTCCCACCAGCATTTTACCCCCAATCACACCTCCTCTACTGGCATTATCCCCCTTCACTCCCCTACATGTCATGCTGAAGAATCTGGAATGGTCATGTGACTGTGATGTCATTGAGGGTCCTCCACCCACTGTACCTGGGTGACTGTACTGAAAAGTCGGGCTGAGGGTGTGGGGCATGGCTCCTGCCACCCGGGACTGTGGGACCGTGTCCTAAAACCGGAACTGTCCTGCAGAATCTTGGATGGTTGGGAGGCCTGGGTTACCCCTGTTTTACCCAATTTCACAAGAAATAATCTGAAGACTCCATAGTATCTTCCGCCAGTCAGCGGGCTACATCTCTCTGCAACCAATATTATTTTGCCTATAATTTATATGCCCTAGTGTGTCCTGTGTCGGTTTGTAACTGAAATACTGTCACCATGTGGTTGGATGACTATGTCAAGTCCCCCTCTTTATTGCCACATATACGCCTTAGTGCGCTAAGGCGTATATGTGGCAATAAAGAGGGGGACTTGACACCGATACTGTTGTATCTTGTCTCCACCAGAAGAATGGGTGGAGACAAGCTGGACGCCCACAACCAACGTCCACAATTTGATTGACTGGGGCGGAGAATGGGTCCCATGTGTTCTCCAAGCTCCACTGTCATACTTTTCCCGGCAACCTTCTTCCCTTGCAGCTTCGGTGCTGTGAGTCCCTTTCCCCCCTTCCTCCACTGCATTCCTCGCTGTGAATATCCCCGCCCGGCAACCCCTGAAGGCGGTACCGCACTGGCTTCCTAGCTCTGCTCTCATTCTTTCCCCTCCCGGTGACCTTCTTCCCTGCCGGCGTCAGCGCTCCCTGTCTGGCAACCCCTCAAGCTGACACTGCTTTGGCCTTCTTGCTCCGCTCTCATACTTCCCCCGGCGAACTTCTCCCCTGTTGGCGTCGGCACTGTTATCCCCCCCTCCGCTACATTCCCGCGCTGTCACTTCCCCGTCGCTCTGCCTTCTCCCGTCCCTGCTCCGCTGTCAGACTCCTCGCCGGCCTCATATAATGGTTTCAATATGTGACGACAGCAAGGAGACTCACAGCGCTGGAGCCGGGAAGAAGACAAGGGACAGCGGTAGAGGGAAGAGTGACACTGGAGCCGGCAAGGAGACAAGGTACAGCGGCAGAGGGGTGAGTGACACAAGGCGGGAGGGGAGATAATGGGCACCCATTCTCTGGCCCAGCCAATCAAATTGTGGGCGTTGGTTATGGGCATGCAGCTTGTCTCCACCCATTCTTCTGGTGGAGACAAGATACAGCAGTGCCCTTGACACTTAATTATTTATACTGTAGAGGACACTGTGGCCCGCACTCACCAGCAGGGGTTTGGATACCCCACCACCCACTCACCAGTCTAGTGAAGAGCAGCTCCTACTACACACGCAGTAAGAGAGCTGGTGTTGGCAGTACCAAGCAGGAGCATTTTATAAAAGTTATAAAATGGAAAGTTATGATGCTGTTAGGGGCGTGATAGGGAGCCAGGTGATATATTCTGTATACTCACCAATTCAGCGCTGTTGCCCTCTGAGGATCGCGCGGTGCTGGAAAATCTCTTTTCAGAGTCCCATGCGCATGCTCTCCTACACAGGTTTATGGGAGAAGTGCGCACACAGGAGTCTAAAAAGAGTAAGATTTCCCTGTTGCACATGATCTTCATAGAGCGACACCGCTGGATCATGGGATTGGGTGAGTATATTAAAAAATTCCCTTCCGCAGCTTCCCGTAACATTCCTAACAGCCCCATAAGTTAACTAAGCTGCAGGGTGTGACATGTTGTCTTACAGTCACCATCCTATCTACTAGTATGTAATATTACTCTATAAATTATAAAGACGTCTGATCTCTTGCTCAAGATCTCCCGTCTTCTAGTACATAAACCGCATTCCAGGGTGACAAACTGAGGATGACTAATTTATAATTTGTTTACAGGTGACTCCATAAGAGGTAATGATACGTGCAATAAAGAGCTCCGTTCAGTGTGACAAACAAACACCCGCTGTGTCATGTGACAATCGTCCTGACAAGTCAGTGCGAGATGTAAATATGTCCCTGCACCCTCCACGCTGTCTTCCCTCATCCTTCTCCCCATCCTAGGTGTCTGTATGGCCATATCATGTAATGAGCCCCACAGTGCAGCTCTCTGTCAGTTTCTATTGGGTATGCCCTGGAAATTGGTGTACAAAAGTAACAATTTTGGTGCACATGAAGGAATTTCAACTTTTTGAGGCTTTGATACTGGGGCCTAGCTGTGGGGGGCGTGGCTGCGTCAGCCCTGTCACATTTACTATAATGTAGCAGACATAGGTTTCCATCTTAATACATGTATCTCAGTTAGCCGAGCGCAACGTTTCCTTACATTGGTGTATGAAGCACTGCGGAAGTAAGTTCGCCCCATTGGGGAAAGAGTCCAGTCAGGTGTAAAGAAAAGCTGCCAATACTTTGGTAAGAGTAGCTTGCGCAAAAATGTTGTGACTTTTGGTCATGTACGCCCAGGCTAATTTTGTCAAAAACGGAATATTACTTTATATATAATTTACACCAGAAAATGGCTCGTAGCAGGCACCAATTTCCGTGTAGGCGCAGGCACAGATTTCCGTGTAGGTGCAGGCACAGATTTATGTGTAGCTGCAGGCACAGATTTCAGGGTAGCCGCAGGCACAGATTTCCATGTAGCCGCAGGTGCAGATTTCTGTGTATGCGTAGGCACAGATTACCATGCATACGCAGGCATAGATTTCCGTGTAGCCGCAGGCACAAATTTCCATGTATGCACAGGCACAGATTTCCATGTATGCGCAGGCACAGATTTCCGTGTAGCCGCAGGCTCAGATTTCCGTGTAGCCGCAGGCACAGATTTCCGTGTATGCGCAGACACAGATTTCAGGGTAGCCGCAGGCACAGATTTCTGTGTATGCGCAGGCACAAATTTCCGTGTAGCTGCTGTGAAGCTAGCCTATTGCCGTGCATGGCAGCGGTATTGTACTACGCATGACATTGTACCTCACGCACGCCGTCATGCGCAATCTTCCTGTTGTTCTCCCCTTTTGCTGTCACTTCGCAACGTTGCTCATAGACACCCCCCATAATTTTTTTGCTGCATTTCCGTTACGTATAAACATACCCTCTGGCTAACATCACACTGGCAAGCGCAATCCTCGACCATGAATCACGGCCTGATATCGCGCTCGCCATCATGTAATTTCCCTGCCGATGTGAGGCGTTTTATGTCAAAACTGCCTCGTATGACTTTCGGGAAGTGGTGATCCTCCGCGATGGCTGACAGCGTGGGGTGCTCAGGTGTTCGGCTGACAACGTGGGGTGCTCAGGTGTTCGGCTGACAACATGGGGTGCTCAGGCGTTCGGCTGACAACGTGGGGTGCTCAGGTGTTCGGCTGACAACGTGGGGTGCTCAGGCGGTCGGCTGACAACGTGGGGTGCTCAGGTGTTCTGCTGACAACGTGAGGTGCTCAGGTGTTCGGCTGACAACGTGGGGTGCTCAGGTGTTCGGCTGACAATGTTGGGTGCTCAGGTGTTCGGCTGACAGCGTGGGGTGCTCAGGCGTTCGGCTGACAACGTGGGGTGCTCAGGTGTTCTGCTGACAACGTGGGTTGCTCAGGTGTTCGGCTAACAACGTGGGGTGCTCAGGTGTTCGGCTGACAACGCGGGGTGCTCAGGCGTTCGGCTGACAACGTGGGGTGCTCAGGTGTTCGGCTGACAACGTGGGGTGCTCAGGTGTTTGGCTGACAACGTGGGGTGCTCAGGCGTTCGGGTGACAACGTGGGGTGCTCAGGTGTTCTGCTGACAATGTGGGGTGCTCAGGTGTTCGGCTGACAACGTGGGGTGCTCAGGTGTTCGGCTGACAACGTGGGGTGCTCAGGTGTTCGGCTGACAACGTGGGGTGCTCAGGTGTTTGGCTGACAGCGTGGGGTGCTCAGGCGGTCGGCTGACAACGTGGGGTGCTCAGGCGTTCTGCTGACAACGTGGGGTGCTCAGGTGTTCGGCTGACAACGTGGGGTGCTCAGGTGTTCGGCTGACAACGTGGGGTGCTCAGGTGTTCGGCTGACAACGTGGGGTGCTCAGGTGTTCGGCTGACAATGTTGGGTGCTCAGGTGTTCGGCTGACAACGTGGGGTGCTCAGGTGTTCGGCTGACAACGTGGGGTGCTCAGGTGTTCGGCTGACAACGTGGGGTGCTCAGGTGTTTGGCTGACAGCGTGGGGTGCTCAGGCGGTCGGCTGACAACGTGGGGTGCTCAGGCGTTCTGCTGACAACGTGGGGTGCTCAGGTGTTCGGCTGACAACGTGGGGTGCTCAGGTGTTCGGCTGACAAAGTGGGGTGCTCAGGTGTTCGGCTGACAACGTGGGGTGCTCAGGTGTTCGGCTGACAATGTTGGGTGCTCAGGTGTTCGGCTGACAACGTGGGGTGCTCAGGTGTTCGGCTGACAACGTGGGGTGCTCAGGTGTTCGGCTGACAACGTGGGGTGCTCAGGTGTTCGGCTGACAACGTTGGGTGCTCAGGTGTTCGGCTGACAACGTGGGGTGCTCAGGTGTTCGGCTCAGGTGCATCGCGTGCACCCAGCATGTGGTGCGATACTGTCACTAGCCGCGTCGATAACAACGGGCGCTGTGATGCGACAGCACACACAAAGACAGGACGTGCCGCGATTTGTGATGCGAGAAATCATCGCTCATGAGGATGACCCCATTCAAAAGAATGGCGTTCGTATTCGTGCGAGATATGTGCATCCCACAATGTACAAATCTTGCACTTTTTTCTCGCCTGTGTGAAGGCGGGCTTAGGCACAATATCAGTCCGTTCTCCCAGACTGGCACTTGTTAGGTGTCTCCCTGAGCTAAAGAGGTTACGCCATTTTGGCGCCGGGAGCTGGGTGATGCCCTGTTCAGCAGCCGGAGGTGCAGGCGTCACACGGAGCGGTCTGCTTGCTGATGTAACCATTACATTATTGGATGTACTTTGGTCAAAGATGCAGTGAAACACATTGCAGGGAACGTTATAAAGCGCTCTAAAAGAGAACCGGTCCTTGTTGCCCATAGCAACCAATCACAGCGCAGCTTCAGTCTCTTTTAGCGCTCTTGAAAAATGACAGCTGCTCTGTGATTGGTTGCTATGGGCAACACAGACCGGTTCTCTTTCACACCTTATCTCTAGTTTGTAGTATTTCTCAGTACTGAGCTGTTGCTATGCCCTAGCACTGCCCAAGCGACCAACAATGACGACGATATGGCGCTTGGTTGCCACGGGCAACTGCTGCACATACCGGCCGCCACTTTCCTTCTCACACAACACCTGACGTGTGACTGACTGCCGGCCGCCTCTGGAGGGGGCGGGCACAGAGAGCACGGGGCGGAGCCATGACGTCATCCGGCGGCTGCCCGCCCACCTAGCCCTGGCACAGCGCTGCTCGGTAATAAGGCAGCTCCGGGCTAACACATTGGTGACTGAGGAGGAAGCGGGGAGACGGAGAAGCTTCCCCGGCGACGGAGCACGCCGTGTCCCATTCATCCTCGGAGAGGCTGCACAGTCGTCGGACTAGGTGAGAGGTCAGCGGCGGCGGGTGCTGTGCGGCTCCTGAACATGATCTGGTGGGGAGGCGCTGCGCCTGCTCATAGCGTCACATCCAGGAGCTGTCCCTGTGTGTAGCGCTGCTCTACACTGCATTACCCAGGTACTGCTGGGGTGGAGGTACAGTGTGAGGGGCACCGCACTGGGCACAGGGGGGCATCACTAGCTTCTCCTTGGGATGTGGACTTCCTAGATAGAAGTTTGGCTCTGTTGTTGTTACTTCCCCTCTGTGTTAGGCATCCTGGCATGTGGGGGGTTAAGCAGTGTGGCTGCCAGCTCCTCTGGGCCGCTGCTGGTGGCACAGTGACGGGTATGCCGATGGCAGGAAATCACTTTCAGATTTTGCTTTCATTTGAAGTTTAATTTTTTTTCCCTTTTAAAGGGTGCCACTAGATTGGCAGTCCCTGGTAGGATCTGGTGGTGGCAGCGGGTAATGCCCGGTTTCCCCCCAAAAAAAGTGTTGTCATACAGCCGTGTTGTCCAATGGCTGCGGTGGTTTTATGAATGACCCGCTGCAGCTGTTGGGTGTCATTATGAGGATGTCCTATGATGGCGCTGTAGTTTAATGGGCCTCCAGTATTGGGGCCCGGACTTTGTATGTCGGACGTCCTCTTAGGGCCGTAGATGCCCACAAATGGGTTTCCGCATGCAGATTATCTGCGCTCATTTGTGGGACTTTATTGTGACTGGTCGCGGAATATGAGTGTTCTTCTGCGCAGATGTACGCCCAATGTATCGTCCTCGCAGAAGAAAGGGATCTCTCCCCTCTATTCCGGCTCTGTCTATTTTCCTATGACGTAGCGAGATGTTCCGCTGCTCAGACACCGTGTTAATTGCGTGCTGCGACGAAACAATCGCATCCTTTGACTTTAATGGAGGCCGTCTGCACGCAATCCACACCAAAACCGAGAATGCTGCGGCTTTTCTTCAGCTCGCAGAATGTGCAATTCCTACTTGCGTGTCTGAGCGAACCGGCGAAAGTTCATGACTTTCTATGCGCGACGTAGTACTACGAAACGTCCAAGTTAATCACGGAATCCGCAATTCAAAACCGCCCATGTGAGCCGGTCTAACAGTCCGCATCTGCAGGGTAATTGGCGCAGACTTTATATCCACAGCTTGGCAATGTAGGGATTTTCCCCACAGATGTTGCCCTTTCAGATGAAGAGATGCAATCCGCAGCCAATCCACACGGTGATTCTGATGGCGGCCCGCTCAGTGTGATGTACCCTTAGGATGCTTTCACACAGCCCAGAAAATGGCGTAAGATTTGTGCGTTGCGAGGCACACGAATAGGAACCCCGTTCATCTGCATCGGGTCCTTCACATGAGCGAGGCCCTCAGTATTTGGACAGGAGTAGTACATGTCAGTGTGCCGTGTTCGTCACATGGATGGGATGTCCAAGCGCTGTCCCATGTGAGTTGCATCCAGTGAATCTTGGGCGCACCTTTTTAAGTGCCCGCGTGCTTGTACCTTTTTAAAGGGCTTTTCCTGGTGGCGATTGTCTGGTGCTTAAGTGCCCAATAGGCGCCTCTGTGATTAATTTTCGCTTTTGTGCTTTCATACAGGAGCGATGATCATTCACTGAAAGGCGAAGCGCGTGGAGATCACATCCGGCCGCTCGCCTTCATTCAGAGTAGATGAACGCCTATTATTACGTTTAATTGTATTTTTATACCTGTATAAACCGAACGATAAGCGAGCAAATTATCGCTCCGTCTCTGGCGGCGAGGGCTCCTCCACACAAATGTGAATGGGCAGCGTATTACGCACTGAATAGAGTCTATTGATTTCCGTATTTGCGCACAATCTGCTTTTTTTTTTTTTGTGCACATTTAGTTTTATTTGTACAGCAAATGGGCATATATCAGTCCGCGGATATGCTGTGTGTACTGAAATACCCAATATGGCGGTGTGAAGGAGCGCTGGACGATTATCTCCAGTCTTGCATGTTCCAACAATAAATTGATCGATAATCTGTTCATGAAGAAGGCCCTAAACAATGGCTGACCGAGCCTGAGTATAGGCCATCTATAGGTGATTGGAGGGGCTTCACTACTCGGGATCCTCGCAGAAGAGCTGTGTGAAGAGGATGCAGCACTCTTCGCAGTCCATTCACTGATCAAGTGAATGGGATTGAGCTGCTATACAAAACATGACCACTATGAAAAGTATGGTGCTGTACCTAGTATGAACTGAAGTGACAGCGCTACTTATCCAAGCCCCACTATCCCTTCATTCAGCTGATCCTGAGCTGCAGACCCCTGCCCATCAACTACTGATACCTAGCCTCAGTGTAGTCTTGGGGAAAAAATCCCTTTAAAAGGTTTCCTGTCTAATTGAAGTAGAAAACTATATTAGAAAGTTGTAAAAACTTTTCACATATACAACCTTATCAGTTTATCGCTATTTTTAGGATGCATTCGCTGTCAGTGAATGAGAACACGGTTTACATTCAAAGGTTGCAAACCCCATATGTACCTAATCCTGTTCTCAGCTGAGTCCTTGATATAGCTGCATGCTGTGCAGACAATGCTCTGTGAGCGCCGCATGCTGTGCGGACAATGCTCTGTGAGCTAAATACATCCACAAAGCCCTCCACAACACAGCGCCACCCTACATTGCCTCCCTCATCTCAATCCATCACCTAGCCCGCGCCCTCCGCTCTGCTAACGAAACTAGACTTCGCTCCCCTCTAATTCGAACTTTTCATTCGCGCCTCCAAGACTTCTCCAGAGCAGCACCGGTCCTCTGGAACGCACTACCAAAGGCTACCCGGGCAATCCAGGACTCGCAGAACTTCAGGCGTGCTCTAAAAACACACCTCTTCAGGGAGGCATACCGCATTCCCTAAACAAACCCCTCTGTACTCCGCCTGATAACCTGCTCCCTGACCTACTGACTGCAATCCCTGCTAGCCATCATAAACCGCTCCTGCAGTCATACTGTTTCTGCCGTCACACGGCTAAATGTCTGACTGTTGTCTATGTGTATAGCACCCCACACTCTCCACCTCACCATACCGTGCACATCTCCAGCCCCTTTACCTTCTGTATCACCCCACTATTCGTAGTATGTAAGCTCGTTGGAGCAGGACCCGCACCCCTATTGTATCAATCAATTGATTACTTTGTAACCGTGGTTCTGTAATGTTTGTATTTTTTGTCTTTCTGTATTCCCCCCGTCTATGTAAGCGCTGCAAAATATGTTGGCGCTATACAAATAAAGATTATCAGCAGCAGATGTATGGATCTCTCTACTAGATTACTACAGTGTATCTGACGTCTTGTTTAGCTCACAGAGCATTGCCTAGACTACGTATAGTTCAGTGACAACGAACCTTTTAGAGAGCAAGTGCCCAAACTGCAACCCAAAACCCACTTAATTATAGCAAAGTGCCAACACTTTAGGGGTGGGGCTTATCACGACGTATGATTATAAAAAGGACAGGGCCACTGTGTTTTGTTTCCGCTGGGGCTGGAAACCGGGCAGCGCTGACTAAAGGAAGCATTCAGAAGGGGTGATCGCCGCATAGTATGAAATCGGCTGCGGATATTCGGTTGATTTCTAGTCAGTGGTGCAGATTTTGATTGATTGTGTTTTGTTTTTTTTGGTTTTTTTTATGCAGAATTTCTCACGGAAATTTCCGCTGTGAATATTCCGCAGCATTTCTGCCAGTGTAAACATACTCTGTCAGCTTGAGGTATGCTGCCATGGGCAGAGTGGCCTCAGTAGTAATGGTGTCCCCTATATCAGTCCCAGTAGTAATAGTGTCCCCCACAGTGGGCCTCAGTAGTAATAGGCCCCCTTTTAACCCATATACTTGCCGCCTCCTTGTATTCAGCGCCGCCGCTCCTCTTCTCAACGCTGATTCTGGGTGCACATACTGACAGCAGTGTGAGCGCCCAGAACGCTTCCTCTCTTCTTCTCTCCTGCGGAACAAAGCAGGAGAGGTAAGGGGAGGAGGATCCCGAGTGCGCACAGGGCTGTCAGTGTGTACACTTGGATCAGTGCCGCTGCGTGATTACTGGCCGTGGAGCCGTGGCTCCCTGGCCAGTAATCACTATTGTGGTGAGCAGCCGTCGGCGCATGTGCCAGCGGAAAGGGGGTTTTGTGTGCTTTCCCTGGCATGCGTGCCATAGGTTTGCCACCATGGGTATGAGTCTATCCGTTTATCAGCTAAGAGCCAAACAGTATGTGCCTAAGCTGGAGTGTTCTCTCTCCCTAAAGTACAGTATGTTAGAAAGTTCTGTAACTTTTCGGTTGTCCAGTAAGTAAGCTTTATATATAAAAGGGAAAACCCTTCATTAGTTTCCTAACAGCAGGGTTTAAACATGTCATGTGGACAAATTGTCTCGTCTGTTTCAGCCATGCGGGAGGTATTCCAAGCAGTTATAGTAAATATACTACTTACCATTCTAAAACTCACTGAAGTGCTAGCCGGATCAGACTGCCAGTACATGAGCGCCGGTCCGCACCTATAAGTGCAGGTGCAGCCTGACAAGTATCAGTAAAACGAGTGCTAGAGGCCGCCACAAAATATATAATATTTTATATAAAAAATGTTATCCATTTTAGAACTGTTTGTTGTGGGGGAATTGGTGGTCACTAAGAGGTCAAAAGTGGTGGTTGGCGGCACATGGAGCCCTGCTACGGATCAGCATGGCAGTGTGCACGCCTCTGCACAATGCTCCATAAGCTGAAGTTTGAACTAGTTGGAGGAAAGCTCCATATTTAGGGCATTTCTTGGAGCGTGTCACTTCTTTTCTATTGGGATCTGTATGTAACAAATCAAATGCATATAAAGGGCAATAAAGATCTGGTGCCCTTCTGAAGATGCCCCGCTGTGGAGCTGCCTGCCCCTCCAGCAGTTCCTTGGCACTTCTGCTTGCTGTGATACATTATCTCCGCAGCTACATTGTAGCGAGTAGAGATTACAATATTGTGGGTTGTCGGATGCATTGTACGTTGTTCTAATAATCCGAAAAACGTCCAACGTGACTGGGATTTTATCTAATTATTGCGGTGGCTGCGATGCCAAAGCATTCATGATTCCACAGTGCCAGCCAATGTCTTTGCCACATGCTGGCACTGGAGGGCTTAATCTGGCAGGATAAACACTGGGAGCAGTTTCACACCGGGTCAGATTAATAGATTTTTTGTTATACCAACTGTGATTATAGCCATTAGTTTGCCAAGAGAGTGTCAGTAAAGCTTCTGCCCGCAGCTGCTTTATTCCTTAATGTCTCTCTATTAAGTGCCTTTGTCTGACGTGGTACAATGGGTTTTGTGCAGGAGGGGCAGCGCTGGGATTTGCATTGGCTGCTCCTGTACTGTCTATAGCAGAAGGGTCTTCCTTGAGGTTTTTTTTTTTTCCCCACTATCTTGCTCATGTGGTATTAAAAATCATTAACTTTTTTTTTTCTAAACAAGCTGTATTTTATATGATAGCAATTCACTTCACTTACCTAAAATGATGATTTTTGTGCAGAAAAATCCTTATAAAGTGCGGGCCACTAGGGGTCTCCCTTCTAATTTTCTGTCCACTACTTGTTTTCAAGTGATGCCCATCTTTAGTAACAGATGTGCTGTCCCTGAAGGGGTATGAGAGGCTTGAGGGAGAGATGCGCTCACCCATGTGTCTGCAGTGATGGTGATTATTTACTGTTCGAGCTACTACAATCACATCTCCACTGCGCAGTACTTCTCTAGTGTCCTACATGACGTTGTTTTTGTTTGGGAGCAGAATCTTCAGTCTTCTCTGTGCACAGTATATAAACGGCATCATAACAGCAGGTTCCTCCTACCAGCTCAGAGAGAATCAAGAATCCGATATGTGCAGAGGAAAGAACTGGAGAATATCATTGTCTATATCTGTGATCAGATCTGTCAGGTGCCATTATTACTGAGAGATCCCAAACATGACTTTCTTAGAAATGAGGAAATGACCCAGAAATGAGATCTAGCACTCCTGCCTGCAATACCGAATGTTAAAGAGGAAGCGGTGTGTCGGTGTACATCCTTTTACATAACACGTGTCTAGCTGTGGTGTCTATGCAGTGCCTAGCACGTGTTGCCTACCAACCTTGAACACTTAGGGCATCAGTGTGTAATTAGTGCGGGTCCTACCTCTGTATCCCAGAAGGGGCCATGATGCTTCTCCCTGCAATATTGGCCACTGCTTGCATATGGGCTGTGACGGGTATGTCAGTTCGGCATTTAGGCACCAATGATTGCCCTTCGCTCTGCTGATCAATCGGGCCACAGATCACCTCATTGTGTAGCATATTAGGGTGTCCTAGGCATTAGCAGCCTAATAAGAGACTGTAGCTGTAATGATCTTTTGGATGTACTGAATGAGTGCTGGTACTTCGTTACTTTGTACTCCTAGTTAGTGCTGCTTTCTGCTTCTGCGAGCCGTCTGGAGCAGTGAGGTTTATAACTTGTCGTCTGTCCTGCGAGATCTTTTGCCAAAGTGAAAAAAAAGAAACCCTTAATTTGTTTCAGTAGTTTTACAAGAGTAACAAAGACTTGCTTGTTCCAGCATGAATGTTCAGTGTGTGGAGTCGGGGCGCAGCGCTAGTGGGAAATGTAAACCAAGAAGTCCCACCATACTGAGACCGCTTCCAGACAAGAGGGCTCTTAGGTCACTCGTCCTGCTAAATGTCACTACAGATCCTAGTGACTACCGAGAGCCGTAATGTCATACATAGAGGGGAGTTCTGACATGCCACAAGTCATGGGATAGCAGTACATGGATTGTGGAGTGCTGATGCTTGGGAGCATCCATACCTGTCTGATGCCCACTGGCCAGCGGGCTCATGGCAAGGCAATGTGAATTATCAGAGTGTGACGGATGGGAAAATCCATTTCCAACGTTTTTCTGCCCTAACATTCACAGTGTCACATGTACCCGGAATACGTCCTAGAGGGGGCTTATAAACGCCGATCTGCGTCTGGACTACTGCTTGTAAAATGCGGCTACTTCACCCGGCCTTTTGTGCTGGAGGCTTAGAATGGTGTCTCCATGGCTACGTGGCTGACTTCCTTACGTTCTCAGGTCCCATGCCTGCGGGCAATAGAGGTGATTCATCCTGACAGCTGTGAATCAGTGGCCGGCAGGGAGATTCCCGCGTGTCGCTCATAGGGACGTCCTTGTGTGATGGTTTACCAGCAGTGTCACAACTGCTAGAATTACACCAGTGGCTGATATAGGCCACACTTTATAGCTTGGGCTCCATGCAATCTCTTTTCGACGCTGTCCAGGGGTTCTGTTTAACTCCTTAAGGGCCATGTGGTGGTTTAACTCAGGCGAAGCCGGGTATATCAGCATATATAATATTATTATTATTATGTATGGGAATGGGTTCCCCACTTTGTTTCGGACATTTTGATATATGCCTACATACAATTTATTGCGTATGGACAACGTTGTATATGCTACCCATACAAAGTAGAGCAACACTGTCCATAAGATCGCCATGATTCTCCGCTTGTGGACAGGGGGGCTGCGCTTTCCATAGCATTGCTATGGAAAGTGTTCACTGCGTTCCCTGCGGCTGGATTATCGCCACGGGGAACGCAGCAAAAATTTGCCCGTGGACAGGAGCCCCCACATTAGTTGGACCTGATCTGCCCCCATAAAACCGTGGTGTTTGGGGTCCAGCAAGTGGTCAAATATCCTTTCAGGAGCATTCAAATTAGTTTAGGTACTACAGACATCAGACTGGCCTGTAGTTCCTGGCTTCTTCTCTACTACCCTTCTGGATGGGTACGGGATTTCTCCTCATGTGAGTGGACATGCAAATGGTCCAATTTTTTTTTTATCTATTTTTTTTTTTTTTTTTTAATAATTGCGGAATATCGCACATCGTACGCGTGGGTGACTATTGCGGATTCTGCTATTCAAATCCTGCCGCGTGAGACCGGCCTTACGGCTGCACTCACACGGGGTCTATGCATATTGCGCTTTGAATATACAGCATATTCATGGGCTGAAATACGTTGTTGCATAAAAAGCCAACTTGAGGGCTTATTCAAGTGGGCGATAACTCTGTGCGAGTTCTGTGCATTGGGGGGGGGGGGGTCAACTTGCACAAGTATCAACTCCATTCTGCTGAATGGACGCATGTTCCATCTGTTGGTGCCTCGCCCATTGCTTTTAATGGGACCTTAAGACCTCGCAGGGCGCTCTCTTGTCGTGCGATGTTTCCCATTAAAATCAATGAGGAACCCTTGCGATGCTCTGATGCGCATGAAACGCATGTCTGAGGATCGCAATCTCACAGAAGTGATGCCAGGTGTGGTTGAATGGAAAAATTCCTTGAATTGGCGTGAAACATGCACGTTGCGAAGCGCAATATCTGGCTGAGAAACCTGCGCTCGCCCCTGTGTGAATGTAGCCTTAAGGCTTATTTACACTAGCGCATTGTGCCACTAACGAGCGCCAACTGTTCTATATTGAGTTTAAACTTGGCATCTAATCTGTATGTGACAATGACTTAGTGCCATCCTCTGGGCACAGTGGTGTCAGCGGCGCGTTCTTGTTTACATGAGCTGCTGACAACTGAGGATTTATGTGCCCATGTAAAATGTCATCGATGACCGTGATTGATAATGAGCATCCCGAACACTGACTGCCACATCAGCCATGTTTATAAAATTGTGATCGGAATTAAATGCACTCAAAACCCAATTTTTCTGTGGCTTTTCCAATCCAAACGTCTTTCTCTTTTTGTGCCTTCTAGTAAGCTGACGGCTCTGCAACAACACAACTGCCACATTAGATAACTTGCAATGACTTTATCGTCTTTGTTTTAATAGTAACAGATTGTGCCAAGATCTTTGAAATAATGATTAACTAATCTGCGGCTTTCGGAGAAGTGCGAACACACTGCGGGTGACTTGAGTACAAGGCCGTGCCCTTTCCCTAAGAGTGCATTCAGGGTTTTCCCTCTACATATATGAAGGAGGTTCTGGTCTGAACTCAAACTATTGGTCTAGTTCTCTCAGATATCATACGAAAGCCATTTCCTTCCCAAGCCACATTCAGAGTGAACACGGCTGTAGCAGCCCGCTTCTCACAAATGAGACAGCAAGCAAGTGTAGGAGAGGGGCCCCTATAAAGAGCACCCGTATGGGGCGGTAGAATATATGGAGCGCCACGCCGGACAGAATGTGCCATGTTCCAGTTAGATGGTGATCATGAATCTAACCTTACGGAGGATTCTGATGAGGACCTGGGTGTCCAACTGGGGACCTCTTTTAGTCTGCTGGTAAGTTCTCTATATCCGTTACCGTCTAGTCCTGTTGCCAGCTATACTGCCTCTGCACCTAGAAGTTGGCTAGAAAGGTGTTGGTTTTTTTTTTTTTTGGGGGGGTGTTTTGTATCGATATCTCTAAAAATTCACCGGCGCAGTATCATTTGTTTATAACGGAAGCCAAGACGTAGTGCCGGATCAGTCTTATATTGGCGCCCAACAGACCCCGTCTCCTTACTGTCTGTTAGCTCCTTCTTGATGGGACATGTAGCACTTCTTGCTGTAGTAGTCTTGCAATCTAAGTGTTAATGGAAGCGCTGAACAGACCCTCCAACAGTGTGAATGAAGCCCTACATAATTGGCACTTGGATTTCCATTTGGGTCTGTCAAAGGAGTGAAAATGAAAATCTTGAAAGTGGGACTAGAACATCATGGACACGAAGGACACTCCATGAATCCCATTGACTATGATGTAGTCCGTCTGGACTTTGGTCATGGCGCTCAGCATCTTACAAGAAGAATAGCGCCGCGTGCTGCACTATTTTGGGCTGGATTGGTACTGCAGGTGTGAACAGAGATCTCCTATATAAGAGCTGTTCGTGTATGGGAACAAGCATTTGTCATCGTTTACAGACTGAAGGCCATCCTGTGTCGTGTATCTGTTATAATGGATCGGCATGTTGGTTAGTAGCTGGTCCTCAGAGACTCGGGGTCCCAGTGCAGAGTATTGGTGTCATTGCCCTACGAGTTATCAGTTCCTACAGTCCTCCTATGGTACAAGACATTTGTGTACAGGTGAATATTGATGGAGGTCCGCTGTGTAGCTCTTGAGGACATGAGAGGATATTTCTGCTGCAGTGAAGGAGTTCTTCTCTCCTCTGGTTAGGAATGAAAAATGATTACAAGTATCAGACTATAAGGTGATGCAGCACTCCTCCGGTGTTCTGGGTCACGTATCCGACTGCCTAGACTCATTCTGAAACCTACAACCTGCCTGCTTTTACTTTCACACTCAGATCTGCTAATCGCTCTTGTTTTTGGAAGACTTTGGCTATTTCTTGACAATTAACTCAGCAGTTTCCTATCTGCTCTCTAGCGATGCTCTTTTTTTTAAATGTAGCCTAAGGCTTATTTACACTAGCGGATCCTGCTGTCTTATGGTGGGGAACAGGGTGGCGCCCCATTTTCACCTAAACGTTGTTTTACAGAAGCTCTAAACTTATGAATATTGTCATGTTGGGTTCCCTTTTAAAAGATGGCGGCTCTGTGACTAGTATTACAAACTTTGATGCTATTCAGTGGTCTTAAATTATCTTCTCTTTAAGAGCGAAGTGGTCGTTGCCACACTAGACCACCTTGGAAGTATAGGTAAAAAAAAAAAAAAAAACAGACCCAAAAAACCAAACTATCAGCTCACCTCCACTGTATGAGAGAGGGGAGCAGACGCTGGTCTGGTTCCCAGATAAGAATATGCTGTAGTGGTGGTACATTTCAGCGCCCAAAGTAACATTTTTAAATTCCATCCTTTATGGGTAGACTGGTTGAAAAACATGGTGTGCCGACCATAAAAACATCAAGCTGACGCATTTCTGACTCAGTTTATGGTGCTGTGGGTATATGACAGGCTCCCTTTAGTACTCCAACTAAGTTATGGTGCTGATGGGGGAACCTGACGGGGAACTGGGTAACGTGTGTGTGTGTGTGTGTGTGTGTGTGTGTGTGCGTGTGTGCGTGTGTGCGTGTGTGCGTGCGTGTGTGCGTGTGCGTGTGTGCGTGCGTGTGCGTGCGTGTGCGTGCGCGTGTGTGTGTGTGTGTGTGTGTGTGTGTGTGTGTGTTGTTCCCCATACTCTTGTCGTCCTCCAGAAATTGTGCGGCCCCTGAATATGTGCCTCTTTTTAGAGTCCCATGTGTGTTCCCCTTACTAGTCTACTGGAGAAGTGCGTGCCGCACTCTGAAAAGAATCCTGTGATCTTCAGAGGACGACTGTGCTGGATCACGGCAACGGGTGAGTATAAAAGAATACATCACCCGGCTCCATTATCACATCCCCTAACTTAGTTTATATAGCTATGGGGACATGACGAGTCCCCTTAAGGGCTCCTGTCCATGGGCGACTGTTCATTGCGTTACCCGCGGCGATAATCCCCACGCGGGTAACGCATGAAATGCTTTCCATAGGATAACTATGGAAACCGCAGCACGATGTACACGAGCGGAAATCCATTGCGTTTCTTTGCTCGCGTAATAAAAATCACAGTGACTTTAAATGTTCTCCCACAGCAGAAATCTGCTTGCGTTAAAACCGTGTAGGGCTAATGGCAGCCTAATCCTAACAGAGGTGTTACATTTGTCACTTCCATGTAACGCCTCTGTTATAATTCAGGGCTCTAATGCATCAGCTTGATGTTTTTATGGTCTGCACACCAGGAGTTGTTCAACCAGTCTACATAAAGCAATAAACTGTAACTTTCCTTCTGCTGCTGGAGTCTTGCCCTTAGTTGTCGGAGGTCAGCCACCCCCAGGACCAGCACCGCGCTGCGGGCTCAGCACCTGCAGCATCACACTACCCACTACTGTCCTTTGTGGTCAGGGTGTCTGACAGCCTCTTCCTTATCAGCTCCACACAGTCGCTGTTCTCTCTTCCGATGTCTTGGGGTCAGCCGCTTACATCACATCTACAATTGCAAAGTGCCATAAAACTTTTCTTGGCCATAAACACTCCGCGTAATTTCGCTGGAAAAAGAGCACATCTAGAACTCGGGCGAATTGCCCGTTTCAACTGGTGCGTCTGTTTGCCGCTCACAAATGTGCCTTGCATGTGCAAAAAGTACAGTAAAACGTGCAACAATTGCGCTGGGGCACACGCACAAATAAGGCATATACGCTTCTGTAAAGGGGGTGCCTTTATAGGGCTTGCCTAGGACTTGGATATAGTTAACCTACCCTAAAGGTTAGGTCATCTATAGTATATCTTTGGGGGTCTCACTCTCAGCACCCCGTATGATCATCCCTTTGAAGCGGCAGTGGTCCTCAGGTACTTCACGAGGTTCCATGTGGAATCGCATTGGAAATTCCACATGCAGATTTTGCCCATCGACCAGGTAAAATTCACATGTGGATCCGTGGCAGAAATATGTGGCTTAGCTGTGGATTTCTGCCATGGATTTTGATGAGGATTCTGCGCTGGATTCCGTCATGTGATCGCACCCTTGCAGCATCTGTGTGCTTGTTGTGCCAAGGCGCAGTATACAGATGCTGTTGGATATGGCGGCGCCCCCCCCCCCCCCCATATAAATCATTACAAATGTCAGCAAAGCATAAAGATTTAAATACTTTCAAGTAAATGTTTGTACTGGCACACAAGTCATAGAAAAAAGGATGTGATGCCTTATAAATATTTTAGAAGTTGCTGTACTAAAGCGTTTTGATCTCCATCCGGCGCTTTCCTACTAGTGGGTGATGGTACAATCTATAATCAAGTCTCGGCACCCACCTCAGATCATTTTATGTTGTTTTTTTTTACTCCAGTTAATAAAGGCATACCTATAGTCTTCTAGTAGAAACCATCCAAAGGTTGGCGTGTGGTTGCGTGCCTTTATGAATGGAGCAGGTGCAGTAGGTGACACCACCGTTGTGGCCGTTGGGTCTGAGCACATTCATTGGCAGCATATCCCGAGTGTTGAAATGTTCTGTGCGCTCCGAGGGTGGTGGCCTTAGACTAGTAATTATCATCACAGATAATCACTGCTACAGAACTTCCTCAAATGTTTCCGCTTAGACACACATCTGAGGAGTTTGTGGAAATCTATAATTATGTTGGGCATTCTGCCTGTGACTAATTTAGGAAGATCTAAAACTTGGCTTGTAGAAACCAAATTGTTGGTTCCTGTTATGTCTTCTAAATTGAACATTTTACACTATTGTGTGCTTCTAATTTTGTGACGAGTTTGGGGACCTCTTAGTATTTCAGAAAGACCATGCATTTACTCACACAGCGAAGTTCAGAAAGTTTTTGACAAACTTGGTGTTAAGGAACTCGAATGGTCTACACACGGCGTTGACCTCAACCCAATCGAAGGACTGGAATGTCTATCGCGATCCAAACCTCCCAGCATCGGTGACCTGACCTCGCAAAGCTTCTTCTGGGCCAATGTGTACGAATGCCCATTGACGCTCCAAAAACTTGTGGAGAGATTACCTATAATTGCCATAGGAGGAGACCAACTTCATGTTAATGCCCGTGGGATGTCCTCAAGTTCATATAGGTGTGGTGATCAGGTGTATGGATTTTTGGCCATATGTGGTAATCTCATATTACTGTATACTGGAGATTCTCTATTTAGGTAATGCAAAGAACCCCATAAGGCCGGGCTCACATGACCAGGTCGAATTCCGCATGCGGGTGGCCCACAGCAGTTTCCGGCTGTGTACGGCAATTACTTGTATTGTGCACGATCGCCTGCATGCCTCCACGGTCATATGCAATACATCTGTTTCTCTTGCACCATCGCTTAGCAATCACTTGGTTACCTGCAGCCCATATACAATGTTATTTGCGTTAGGGCTGCGGGTCGCATGCCTCCATCAACATCAATGTAGGCTGTCCGCGCAGATTCCACAGTAAAATCGAGCATGCTGCAGGTTTTTAGGGCGTACTACCGTATTTGGATCCACTATTTTTTGACTACAAAAAAGTCACTAACAAACTGCATCTGCAATTCTAACCTAGAAGTGTAATCACTTCATGCTGGTACCTGTAAAGCTGCCCATACACTCTTCAACAGCTGTCAGACTGCCCCATATACAAACATTCAGCTTGGCCAAATGTTCGTGTGTCTAGGGTGGTAAGCCATAGCCAGACATGTCTGCCTGCAGCTTATCTCTCAGGCAATAAAAGGATCGGGGATTGAAATTCAACGTTCCCAATTCTTCACCCCTGACAGATGTTGAGCTACCCCCATTAAAAAGTTGTCCAACTTTGCCGTTACCGGAAGTCTGTGTATGGGGGCCTTAAATAATATCGTAGAGGGGAAATGTTTTGTTGTGGTTATGTACATTGGCTAATGTGATAAAGGGACATCTAACCTTTGTGCTTCCTGAGAGGTGGGGTAGCGTTATGTAACTTGCTGATGATGGCACACGCTGGACTTTTTATAACCTGCTGGCACATATTCCTGTTTTTGTGTACCGATCACAAAGAAGGTCAAGTAAATGTACAGAGACTTCGCCGAATGACTTGATGGTTCCACTGAATGTCAGGCACGTCACTATGTGATTAAGGTACCGCTCGCAGAAATCTCAATCCGGCACAGTCTCAACGGGACCCTGCTGTTGCCATCTTTTTTTTAAGGCTGTTCACACTATGGGAGCAGGAAGGGGGGGATCCTCTTGCCGAACTGATCAGTCTTATGATAGAACTGAGCGGCACCAAACGGACCCCGTTGACTAGACTGGTGGTCGTTCGGTTGTCCAGCATTTTGCCAGATGGAAAAATCCTCCATGCAGGACTTTTTGTCTCCATCATTTTATGCCGATCTGCTACAGGAGGTTCGGATCGCAGATGTGAAGATAACCTTACAGTTTTGCGTGGAGTCATACACATGAATGAGGAAAAAATCGCTGCACGTCCTATCTTGTGTTCCTCGGAATGCATCGCCCTTTGCTTTTAATGGCAACCTTAATGCATTGCATTGCTCTCGCATGCCATGCCATGCGACGTTTCCCATTGAATTCAATGTCAAACCCTTCCAATCCTCTATTGCACGTGAAACAATTCGAATTTCACAGATGTGAGGGGGTTTTGCCTAAAAATATATCGTGCTCGCCTGTGTAGGTGGCCTAAGAGCTCCTTCACACTGGTCATCGTGTCACATCAGTGTTTATACCTGCATTTTTCTTGAGCATCAGTGATGCTTTTCCTTAGAATAATCTCATCGCTGCCGTCTGCGATAAGACTGGACATTTTTAATTTTTTTTTCCTTTTTTTTTCATGAGTCAATAGGACTTTCTAATGTTAAAAATGCATTGCACAAATATTGCAAGTTTGTGCGTTGCGCTGAAAAGGAGGCTTCATAGGGAAATGTGGGCGTTTAAAAAAAATCGCAGAAAGAGCATGCTGTGATTATTTTTTTTTTTTATTGCAACATCGCTTGAGTGAAAACATTGCAAATGGGAATGAAACCATTTGAAAATCATTGGCTTCATAATTTTGCATTTTCACTCGCATCACGCAATTTTATCACAAGTGGGAAGGCACCCTGAAGTGTGCATTTTTTTTTTTTTAAGACCTGTTAGGAGTTGCATCCCAATCACTACATGTTCATATACCCTTTAAACAATCGGCTGAAAGGGGGAATCGGGATAAGACGTAGGATGGGGGTCTTCTGTAGCATGTTTGTGGTGCACCATTCATCCGTTTAGCACTAGTAGTGTCATGTCTCCAGCATTTGGCTGCAGCTGATACACATGTGCCATTAGTTTGTCTGTTGATGGAGCCGTGTATTTCTCTCGCTGTCCGAGTTGGAGTTTTAGGGTCAGCAGCAAAAAGTTTGTGACCATTAATTGTGACTGCGCTGCGCGTGAAGTGGCGGAGGCCAGAGGCGTAACTTGAAGCTCCCGGGCCCCAATGCAAAACCTGTAACAGGGCCCCCAACTATAATACTTTATTCACAGTACTGGGCTCTCTATATGGAGAAAAGAGGCCTTATGGGCCCCCCAAGGCTCCTGGGCCCTGGTGTAGTCACATCCCCTATAGTTACGCCCCTGGCAGAGGCCCTCCTGAGTCGCCACTCAAACTACTTTACCTGATCATGCAGAGTAGAATAAATATGGGCAGCCAAATAAGGTGCATGTATTTAAAGGAAAAATTGTGCACTAATGTGTATGATGGGGTTCCAGAGGTCCCAATATGACTTGTTCCTAGTTCTAGACCTACTGCTCTAGCTGTGGGAAGGGCACCCTACATGTCTGGTTTTCGCTGAGCTCTGTGAATTGCATGTTGTCTGTCAGTCATCTTGATTCTAGTCTTTCCTTTCTCCTTAGTCTCAAACGATGAACTATGTTGGGCAGCTCGCCGGGCAGGTCCTGGTCACCGTGAGGGAGCTGTACAAGGGCATCAACCAGGCTACACTCTCGGGCTGCATCGATGTCATTATCGTCCGGCAGCAAGATGGCACGTACTTGTGCTCCCCTTTCCACGTCCGCTTTGGGAAGTTAGGAGTTCTGCGGTCCAAGGAAAAAGTGGTATGTCAATAAGTAGTCAGTCCGTAAAAAACAGTCTATTAAAAAAAAAAAAAAGTTTTTTTTTTTTTTTTTTTGTATTTTAACCAAATGCTCATTTCTTGTCCTGTGTAGATCGATATTGAGATCAATGGCGAACCTGTAGACCTGCACATGAAGCTCGGTGACAATGGGGAAGCCTTTTTTGTACAAGAAACTGAAGAAGAAAACGTAAGCAGTTGTGCCTAATACTTGTAATTATTGCTATAAAACGATCACACAATGTAGAGGTTTTCAGATTCGGTTCTAAGCCTACCTCTACACGGGCGAGCCCGATATCAGGCCGAGAAACTGCCGTCATCATACTCGCCAACGTGCGTTTGTTTTTTTTTTTTGTTTTTTTTTCCAAGCTGATGCAAGGCATTTTTCTGACACACTCCTCCCATCGGCTCTGTGAAGTAGCGGTCCTCTGGCACGTCTTTCAGGCACATTGGAGGATTGGCAAGTGTTTCCCATTATTTTCAATGGTAAACCTCACATCGCACTTGCATGCACGGCGTGCGGTGTCAGGTTATTGTCCCATTCCGAGGAACACTAAAAGATGGGACATGCCACAATGTACTCATGTATATGACTCTATTCAAAAGAATGGGGCTCCTATCTGCACAAGACTTGGGAGTCTTGCAAAGCATAAATCTCGTGCAAGATTTTCGGCCGTGTGGGGTGCATAATATAAATATTTGCACACCATAGAATAACGATAGATCAGACAAGCAAATTTTTTTTTTCTTTCTTTCTCTACCCCCTTTATTTTTTGGGGCAACTTTGTGCCTAAAATATGCATGTCCTTAAACATTTTAATATTTTTATTAAAACAGTATGTTACAATTAGGCCGAATGCACACGGCCAGGTCGGATTCTGCATGCAGGATCTCGCAGCGGAATCTCACCCTGTGCCTGGTCGGCGAACCCCGCGTACCTGTCTGGATTCTTCATAAATCTGTATTACGGATGTGCCAGCCGGATGCGTAGTACAGATTATGTTGCACCCATCGCTAAGCGATGACGCGTATTCCGCGACCTTTCCGCAATGATTTCAGAAGCACCGTGGATTGGACGGCTTCTATTGACTTCAATGGAGGCTGTCTAGTTGGAATTCGCGCTGGAATTCGCTGCCGTGGAATCCGGAGGTGGACGCCTGTTCTGGATTCGACAATGGAAATACACCCCTGTGCATTCGGCCTTGGCTTGAATCACAAGTGTGTTTTTCTTTTTTTCTAATAACTCTTGAGTCTGACTCGGGAACTGCACACACGATTTCTATGTAAATGTGATCTAATTGAATACAATACCGCTAATTCACTTTCAATGTTTAGAGGTTATCCATGACTGCAATATTTGCCTTCTCATCTGCTTAGAAAAATCACCAAAAATCAGCCATACTTGCTGATTCAGAGGTACAAGGACGGGTAGAAACGCCAGTTCGGGCAATCTCTACAAACCACGTTCAAGTGGAAATTTCAGCGTTCCTCTTTAAAACTCTGCTTATTGTAGAGACTTTAAAATATCTGCACTCCAAAAGGGAAAAAACAAACCGCGCGTTTAGAACTCCATCTAGTTCTTATTCATAGCGTAATGTATCGCATAACGATCAACCTAAATAGACCCTCCCAACCTGTTCGGATCCAGCCTTGATGAGGTTACCTATTTCAGTTCCAATGTAGACTAACCAAAGATGTTTCTATGAATACACAACTTATATATAATTTAATAGAGAAGATAAATCTCATCTATAATTCAACCCTTTGGGGAAAGATGAACCCAGAAGGCTTCGTGGAAGGAAGCATTGCAGATCCGATCCCCTCCCCTGGTAGGGCGGTTTACATTCTCTACCACTGATACAAGACAAATGTCTCCATTACCCCGATGACGTTCTACAGAGTGGCGTGAAGCACACGATAAATTACATGCATACGCATTCCTAGGCCACAATGTGTTCTCAATGCGTTTACGCAGGGTGCGAGGAGTGCACCCACTGGATCGGAGATTGCACCTCATTCAAAAGAATCACCTAAATCACTTTTAAGATTCGCAGATATGATAATCGGTTTTATACAGAGTGGGGAAAACAACTGAAGACTCATTGGAAGTTTGTTTCTACTCTCCAAAAAAAAAAACGACCCAAATCCTCCTTTTGCTGTAAGTGTACAGTAGGGATGGGTCCTACAGTTGGACAAAGAAAACAGTGCAATATATTCATGCAGAACCATGTAAAGAGAAGGACCTGCCTAGTGCCTTGCTGGGGACCAAGCCCGCTAGCACCCAAAATCCTTGCCCACTTTAGTGTTAGAGGCCCGCAGGATATCCAAAGATCAGAGTGCAGCAGGAGATTCTTGAGCAAGGCGCAGGTCACATTGCACTATATACAGTATGTAGTAACCTGACATGACTGTCAGGCTTTGTAGAACTATTAAAATCATGAAGATCCCTGACTTTGGACTATGTGTTCCACTGAGGATGCAAAACCCTTCAAGCGCCGAGAATTATTTTATTTCTTCACTTTGCTGTAAGCCGTCTCTTTGGGAGGATTTTCTGGTCCTTCGTTCTGTGGAATACCCTCCTGGCTTTTAGTCTTCTGAATTACTGCATACCCTCCTGGCTCACGTACTCTCCGTATGGCAGGTGGTCGGTCACACGGTGTGGATGACCACTAACGCATGCCATATGTTAGGCTTCCTATAAATGCTACTTTCTGCTTTCAGTGCAGATTTTGTCACACTTGACAGGAAAAAGTACTGCATGAGGTGCTAGTTTCCACCTCCCAAATGATTGCTACCACGTCTGATCTCCCAAGGACCCCGTTGCAGATTAATGGGGTCTGTTGTGCCTGTGGTATGCCACATATAATGGATCTGGCTAAGATCGCTGTAGATTCCTTTATGACCCGACGCCACAACACAGATGTGACCATGGTGTAATCGGCCTGGCTTAGTAATCCGTTCCTCTAATACGCATGTCTTTGTCTTTAGGAACAAGTCCCGGCATACTTGGCTACCTCACCTATTCCCACAGACACTCACTTTTTTAAAAATGTCCACAACTACATGCCAAGCTCTGCAGAAGAGCGGAAGACCTCCCCATTGTCTCATGCTTATGAGGCTGAGAATGTTACAACTGGATCAGTGAAGAAGAAAAAAAGGAGGCGGCGGCGAAAGCACGACAAGAAGGAAGACGTGCCCGCTCCTCCAGGGGCCGATGACATCTTTGAGATTGAAATAAGTTCTGATGAAGAAAGTCCAGCTCATCCTCCGAGGTAACTACAGAAGGGTGCTAACACACTGACCCCATGAGGGGGCTGCTTATGGGATGGGGGATACATTGGAGGTTGTGTGGTCGCTGTTGGGCTGGAGGTTCTCATGGTTTGTTTAATACAGTTTTTAAGCCCAAACCAGGCGTGGATTCAGAATAATGGGAAATCTAAAGAAAAGGACTTTTTAGTTCTCCTTCCTTCTAGATCCATCTCTGGCTTAAAAAAAACACCCCATAAACTGCAATAGCTCCAGCCCTGCGCCTCTACAGTGAAGGGAGGGGGATTAGTTACTAAACTTCTTGAAGTTAGAGTGGAGTTTGAGCACAAATGGTAAAGAACTGACACGTCGTCTTGTTGCAGAACGTGCAGTGGGTAGATGCAGAATCCATTTGTGTCTCTGCGGCATTTTGAAAAGCAGAACAGGAGAAGCTTCATAGAATCCTTCCTACTACTTGGGTTTTGGTTTTTTTTCTTTTAACTTCTGATTTTTGGCCTTTTAAAAATGCAAAATATGGACTAATCCTAAAAGTGTGATTGATGTCTAAAGGAGGGACATCATTCCTGAGTTCTCTAGGCTTCTGTTTCATAGCTCATGACAGTTCAACCGTTTGTCCACATGAGGGCGCTCTCTACAAACTTACAGGAAGAAATGGTGCTGAAAGAAAAAAAAAAACTGAAACAGACAGCTGAACGGAGCCTCGTTATATGCAGCGTGGCTCTGTTTGGCGCCATTCTGATCGACTAGTGGATTCTGTTGCTGCTTCTGCAATGGAGCAGGAAAATGGAAGGCGCAGCGCAGATGTGAACAAAGCTATCTATAACATGATGGCCCCGTCACTCATTCATTCATTCATTCATTCATTCATTTTATATTTTAATTTTAAGCTTATGGTTTTAAAAATTTACTGCAGGAGCAAAAAGTATAGAGTCTATGGCACTGGGCAGAGTTAGAAATTGGGCCTCCAAATCTAAAATTTCCAAAGCCAGTAAGCAGCAGGCAGACAGCTCCTGCAGCTTTCCCCACCCTGGCAGTTGTGCCCGGCTCCCCAAAAATGAAATAAATAAATACATGCCAGTTCTACACAGTGATAGTGATCACAGTGCAGTTACCTCCATTGATCACAAGTGAAGTCTCCTGATTGCCATTGTTCACTTTTGGTTTTTCTTCAGTATCTGGGCCCAGACTGCCATCTAGACTTCTACCAGCCACAACTCATTCCTGTACTCTGTCCAATGCCCCTCTCAGTTCTACCTACACTGTAATATTGCCCCATTTGTGCTTTCTCCTCCCTCCTCCCTTTAGCACTGCCTCCTGAGTACCCCCACAAGTTAGTCCGGGCTCACACGAACACGTGGTAAAACGCTGCATATATAACACAGCGTTTTACTGCTGTGTGGGCCGGGGTATCGCCACGTGTGGCAGCAAATTTAATTTTTTTTGACTGCGCATGACGGTATATCTCACCATCGCTGTCATGCGCAGTCTTGCTTGTGTTTTTTCTTTAATTTCCTGCTCTGTTACTTAGCGACATTGCATATAAACCCAGCACATACACAATGTAATGGCCTATGTACGGCGTTTATTACACACCCATTGAGAACCAGAAGGATTTACCGCATCTAATAAGCTATAAAATAGAACATGTTGTGTTCTTCTTTTACATGCATGTTATACACAATGAAATTACGCATGTGTGAGTTGGGCCTTAAAGAAGCCTTTTATGTTGTTTTTGCCCTATTAACGCTATATATCTTTGCTTGTTCGCCTGAATGAGGAGTGCAGCGGCACCGCTAACTTTTTTTATTTTTTTTTCCTTTCAGCTGAGACTCCTATCTTTGGATATTGCCACTGGAGATCTTCCCGCACCGTATGCTAATTGATGGGGGACTGTTCACTAAGCGGGTCAGGCTCTCTCTGCCGTCTCCACCTTGAATAGACCCACTTTACTGAATGACTCCTCCAGCTCTGCTTGCTGGAGACGGCATGCATTGCACTAAACGCACCTGCACTTCTCTAAGGGATCGGGCACATGCGCGGACTCCCACATGACTTTACACTCAAGCGCCTGATCCCGGGGTGCCGCATGACGTCTCCAGGGGCAGAGCGGGTGGAGTCGTTTAGTAAAGAGGGCCGTTTAACACTAATTTTGCATACGGAGTGGGAAGAACTCTGTTGGTATCTCAAGATGGGAGCCCCGGCTGGAAAACAAAAAGGTACCGCTGCATTCCTTGTTCAGGCGCACATACATGGATATATGGTGTGAATACTGCCTTCTTAGTGCCCCCATAAGTCTGTCTTGTTGCAATAAGCATATTAAGCAGTCATAGCACCCCTATAAGTCCATAGCACTCCTCTATGCCCCTCTACCCCTGGTTGCTGTTCAGCAGCGGCGCGGCCCATGCTTGTAGAAGACTGGTCGCATAGCTGGCCCTCTGTGTGGTGTCACTCCGCTGTGCACTTTCTAAGGCTGCTTTTGCACAGAGCCATAAATCATTTGCACGATAAAGCTTGTTCAGAGTTGCGTTCACGAATCATTCAGCTGTTCATTCACTGTACACATGAATGTGAAAGACTCAGCGATCGCTGTTCGCACGCAACAACATGAGAACGAGGGGACAACTATGTTTTGCCTAGTCAAATGAATAACAAACGAGAATAATTTCCCATTCATTGTTCAGTCGTTGGCCCCCTTTAGCCTGGGTTCACACAGGGCGGATTTGCCGTGGCCAATCTGCCCGCGGCCGCTAATCTCGGGATTAGCCAGCCATGTGGGCGAGATTTCTCAGAAATCTTGTCCACACGGGACGGCCAATCCGCTGCGGTAAGTCCGGCTGAAACCGCGGCTGCGGCTGCCGCAGCCGCGGTTTCAGTAGATGCAGCATGTCTATTTACTTTTTTTTTTTTCTTATTTTCGTCGCGGTCGCGCTCTCCTCTATGGAGCGCCGGCCGCAACGGAAAAGCGAGCGGCCGGGCCGCTTTAAAGCCGCCGCGGCTTAAACCGCGGCGGTTCTCCTGCTGGAAATCTCACGGTTTTTGCTGCGGCCAAACCGTGAGATTTCCGACGGGAATACGCCCCGATGATTAGCCTTGAAATTCGCTATAATATATATTAATCTTTAGAGAAAAGAAAATGGCATGACCTATCTTCTCCCCCCCCCCTTATTTCTTTCTTCGTGTTGCTATTCATTTCTATTGGGCATATACGGATCCGTATCTACCTAGTAGAACATAAAACCAATACTGATGAGATGCGGTTGTAATGTCATCTGTAACACAGATGTATTTAAATCTGCTCCTCTGAAGCTGGCCTTGCCTCTAGATGAGAGCTGTAGCACCGGTATTTGTGGCCCTAATTCTCTGTAAATTCCCTTTTTCCCTGGCGTGTTGGATGCGCGGCTCGCATGGCTTACCGGCCTTGGTGAGTGATTATCTGCATCTTGGAATAAACCGCATGTAAATAGACTTGGCTGACTGGCACAGCGTTGCAACACTTTTCTTTGAAATGCTCTTTATTGCATTGTCTTCTCTGTACCAACCCCCTGATATATAGAACATGCTGATGATTCAGGAAATCTGCTGTCTATTATAGGATGATTACTATGTGAGTTCCTGTTTGTGCAATACACAGTGGTAGCAGTGCCGGGGGGATTCCTGCAGCGCACAATACAAGGCTGGGCTCTTGGTGGTAGGCCTGCCACACAGTCATGCCAGCTTCTGTCTACTCCGCCATAAACGTGCCCACTGGGACTAAGTTGTTTGTTTCAATGGAGAGAGAATATGCTCAATCCCTTCTCTGTGAGGACACTATATACACAAGCACACAGGGGTCAAAGCATGTTTGACATTTTCTTTTCTTTTTTAATATTGTGTGGGGGGGGGGGGCGAGGGAACTACGTGTGGGAATATTTTTTTTTTAGAGGTGTAGATTTATCACTCTAGGGCCGGCTGCACGCGACCGGGTTAGATTCCGCTGTGGGCTCCCAGCCGGCACCCGCGTACCTGCTTTCTTTTTTTGCCGGCTGTGCTGCGGATAGTCTGCATGGCGAGCCATCGGAGATGTACAGTACAGTTATGTTTTTTTTGTTAGATCCCGGCTTTTTTCCCCATGGCCGCTAAGCAACAATGTGGATACCCGCGACCTTTCAACAGTGTCATTGCGGAAGGGCGGCGAGCCAGATGGCTTCCAATGACTTCAATGGTGGCTGTCTGTGCGTAATCTGCAGAGTGGTGTGTTTGTGTTTGTTTTGTTTTTTTTTTCTCCACGAGTGGAAAATCGCAATTTATTTCCGCTTGTGCGGAGCAAAAACATGTTTTGTCATAGCATGCTATAGGGGGTATTCTCTACGGAATCCAGCGGCGAATGCCCGCTCCAGATTCCACACTGCGAATCCTCGTGTGCAGCTGGCCTTAAAACAACGCTTCAGGCGTGACCAATGGCACTTTCACAGCACTACTCCATTCCATGAAAACCACACAGGTTTCAGAAGTGAATCCCACATTTTCAGAAGTGCTGTTGCTATGTTGGGTCTGTGAGCTGCTATGTTGGGTCTGTGAGCTGCTATGTTGGGTCTGTGAGCTGCTATGTTGGGTCTGTGAGCTGCTATGTTGGGTCTGTGAGCTGCTATGTTGGGTCTGTGAGCTGCTACTGTCTAATATGATTATCAGCAAACCATGATTGGTACTGAACTGTGAACATGATCGTTGGATTAAACCGTTGGCTACAATTTAGGATCTATTTACCACGTCACAATCTAATGTAATGAATTGTAGGTAAATGTTGACTAAACTTAATGCATTACTTAGATTGCTGGGTAATGATCCTAAAGTACAGGCTTTATGTTCTAGAGCTGCATGAACAATTGTGCAGGCTTCAGAGCTGAAAGCCGTTGTCTGGGGCTTCTTGGAATTTTTATATATATATTTTTTTTTTTTTTTGGTGGGGTGGGGGGATTTTCATCCTTTTTTTTTTTTTTTTTTCTTATTTAACAAAAACTTAAAATAAAACGCATTGCTTGCTTTCCACCCCCCCCCCCCCTCTCTCTTGTGTATCCAGTCTATAGATCATCCAACATCCTGAGTAAACAGGAACATTAGTCCACGGAATTTTCCATCCTTGCAGATTGTTCTCAAAGGGACGAAGTTAAAGAGATAGTCAGTTGTACTTTCAATTATCTCAATCCAGACTTCAGTGAATGCTGTAGTTTCGCCATCCCCCATCCATGTACAACAACTTTATATCCCAATATAATGTAGAAATACAATAGCACACGTTCTAAACCATCAACCAGATATACTTATATACATGCCTTATGATGATTTCAGGGGTCACTACTTTGCTCTCTTGTGACTAGGATATAGCCCATCTACCATTTCCCTTGTACAATCAGGTTACCTAATGTGCAAGTTGGGTTGTGCCAAGCCAAATGCAGCCAGCCATCCTGCATCTCTTCCGTCTCCCGCCCTCTAAAATGTTGCATCTGGGAGGCTGAGAAGTCCGCTATTGGGTTAGGCAGAGCTAATCCTCCCTCTGCTTTAGGCTGGGGTCACACGGGGCGGAATTTCTGCGCAGACTTTCTGCACGGAAATTCCGCTGTCAATCTTAAGCCCAAGACTAAGCAGCAAAGTGGATGAGATTTGCAAAAATGCACGCTGCAGACCGTCCACTGCGGCCAAGCTGCGCTGAAATTGACATGCCGCGTGGAATTCAAATCTGTGGCATGTAAATTGTATCGCTGTTTCCGCTGCAGGGTCTCTCCTCTCTGTAGAGAGCGATGGCTGCAGCAGAATACAGACGGACAAGCCACTTCAAGCTCACGCCGATTGGCGCGGGATTTGAAGCTGCCTTTCTAGTGCGGAAATCTTGCTGACTGTCTATGCGGTCCCACTATGGACATTCCGTGATATTTCCGCCCCGTGTGAAATCCTCTTTAACACTGCAAAGTTTATAATTTAATACACGCACTTTTTTTCCGCGATATAAGATCTCTAAATAAGCTATTCACTTTATATGAGCAGCGTTGGGCAATCCACTGCGGTGAATTATGCAGCAGGTATAATAGCCGTAGCATCCCAATCATCTTGATTATATTCACTCTCACTTTTTGGAATTTTACGATTTGTCCTCTGATGGGGAATGCCTGCCAATAAGCTGATTATCGGTGCTGCTGTCTCTACGGCCAGTGCAGATCGTACAGAGTCTGGCCTGTTGGAGGCACAGAGCCCATTGAACTCCATGCAATACCAACCCAGGCCACTGCGCTATGGTCAGCGCGATCTGCTTCTTGCGCCAACTGTAGTGACAGTAGCACCAAGAATCGATAGGTCATCATTACACTCCAGCAAATCCCAGACCATTGCTTTCCATCCCTTCCAATATGCCTTGTTTGATTAGGAGACAGACATTGAACAAGCAACTCGTACCGCTTCTAACTAATGTGTGGCTGGATGCTTGTTCTCCAATCAAGTAGATATCGCTACAGTTATTCTGCTCCCTTGACACCAGCTTCTGATTAGTTCACTATTAGAGATGAGCGAGTATACTCGCTAAGGCACTACTCACTCGAGTAATGTGCCTTAGCCGAGTATCTCCCCGCTCGTCTCTAAAGATTCGGGGGCGGGGGAGAGCGGGGAGGAACTGAGGGGAGATCTCTCTCTCCCTCTCTCCCGCCCGCTTCCCCCCGCTCCCCGCCGCAACTCACCTGTCAGCTGCGGCGGCCCCCGAATCTTTAGGGACGAGCAGGGAGATACTCGGCTAAGGCACATTACTCGAGCGAGTATACTCGCTCATCTCTATTCACTATGTAAATGCTGTAACCCTGGTCTGTCATTTTACAGGTCCTCATCAAGCACTGCATTAAAGGAGGAAGAGTATCGGGAGTCTTTCATCTGCCATTCATCAGATCTTTATGCCCTATCGGATGGAGACTGGTCCACACAAGAAAGGTATCTACCCAAGTCATGCAGTTGATTATCGGAAAGCCCAGTGGTGAATTCTTGGTTCTGATGTCTAACAAATGTCCTTTATAAATGTAAAGGGGCTGAACAAGATGAGAAAAACTAGACTGCTTTCTTCTGTCCCGGGTGGGTTGTCTGGTAATGCAGCTGAGCTCCATTGAAGAGAATGGGATGGAGCTGCAATTTTATTGTTGCATAGCACCAATGGATTCCACAGTGCTACCCAAAGATTGTCATCACTTATTGGGACTCGCAATCCTAATTCCAAAATATGTATGTGAAGCTGGAGTACCCAAAGCAAACCAATTGCAATGTTATGCAGATGTTGCCCTTGGTCATATCAAGCCAGCAGTGCCAACGTATGCACAGTCTGGGGTTGGAAGGAAGCAGTCATGGTTTTCTGCTTGTGTATAAACCCTTTTAAAAAGCTGTTTTAATAACTTAACATAGAATTAGTTAAAATAACTTAAGAATTGATTGTTTTGAGGAAATCCGTTCTGTATTTTTGATTCTATATTAATTCCTTTTCCATTTAGTGGATTTTTCCAATCTACCTGTCCAAAAAGTGATTCAGAACTGGAAGTTAAACCTACAGACAATCTGCACAGAGCAGAGCCCCAGATGGAGTGGACATGGGGGGGTTTCCCAGAGTCAGCCAAGGTATGTGGTGGTCTCTATCCTTCATGCATCATCTGCGGTGTTTGTTTTTAAATGGTTTTTATATTTATTTTTTAATTTTGTGAATAATCGTTGTGCAGTAAAAAGTTTTATAACTTTCTAACGAGCTGTTAGACTTCCTGATTTATCTCAATGACCTTCATTACTCATAAATTAAGCTGTTTATGGATTCGCAAAGTTTAATGGTGTTTTTCTGGTTCATGCCACTAGTACTTTGCTGCTTTGGGACACTTACAGGGTTTTACTGTGACCAGGGGCTTATTTTCAGTAGAACTTTGTGCAAATGGGGAAGTTGAAGGGTTAAGTAGTAGCTGTATCGTGCTGCTAAAGCAGTGTTTTTTTATTTTTCACATTTTAACCATAATCCTTTGGTTAGTTTCCATATTATAGCTTGGCAAGATTTACACTTATGTAAGTATGGGTTTAAGGAATTAATGGCAATCTGGTTATCTTTCTAGGTCAGCAAGAAGGAAAGGACAGACCACCCACGGACGGCCACAATTACACCTTCCGAAACCACGCACTTTAGAGTTATTAGTTCGGAGGCGCTGCCTGGGGCAGCCGAGGAGGAGGCATCCATAGAGGACTCTATTTGCACTGTGTTTAGACCCGAACCACGACCTCATTCTATCAGTGTTCAGGTAGATTCCAACCAGCCGTCCACACCTGAACCCCATCCGAGCTCCCTGAATGTGGAAGAGATCCTTTCCCTGGAGGCTGCTGATACAATCTCTGATGTCAAGCCTTCACTGAAACCAGACTCTCCAAGCAAGAAGAAAGGTGTATATATGGCTTAAATCGACTAAAAAAAGTGACATGTACCTTATTGTTAAGGAGATTGCTTCCATCACATTGTATAAGTGTGTCACTAGAGTTTTTAAAGGGGGTTTTTGGGCACAAAATGGAAATTCCGAAATCTAGGAGATGGGTGTATGTTTAATCTTCAAGCTGATCATAGACTTGCGATAGTTGGGCAGACAGATCCCCTAGCCATCCCATACACACACTTGTTTGACCTGGCCAAGCTTGCATGTTTATCCAATAGGAGAGAGTACAAGCTGGTCTCAGACCGTTCTGCCAGCAGCTCTTCTATAAGCATGGTGCTCCGCTAATGAAGCTGCCAACTTAAGTGAATCCGAATCCGTTAGGTGAGTTCACACCCTGTGGAATTTGGGCAGATAATGCTGCAAGAATTCCAACTGTGTATAACACAATGAAAGTCAATAGAGTTCTGATAAACCCCATTCACTCACATTATTGTCCGGATTTACTCCATGTGAGCATACGCTTAGGGTTCTTGTGCAGCATATTTCATGCAGAAATTTGGTGAATGTCCCATTCATTTGAATGGATGTTGGTAATGAAGTACAGATCTTCATAGGTGGTAGATGTAGAATGCGGCTGTGTATGTGGTGGTGGTGGTGGTGGTTTAAACAAGCCTCCATACTAGTCATGTGTTTTTCTAGTATAGGCTTTTTATATATAGCATGTACTAAAGTTTTTTCTCATCACCCTCCCCTTTCCATGTTTCTGCTGTCAGTTTGCGTGTTGCACCTTCCTGTGTCACCATGATAAATGTGGTAGACCTTCCAGTGGTCTTCGGAAGAGGACTTGACCTTGAAATGCGTCATTACTAGATAAAACTTGACGTGTTTTCATTATGTCTTGGCTTTGAGTCCCACTTTCTTCAAGAGGTTGTACCATCACCTAGACTTTTCCATACGTCCCGCTATGCCTTTTCAGAAATCCATGCAGGCCTCAAACCACCTCAGATGAAGGGAAGCTATTTGTAGTCACAGAAACTTCTGCAAAAAGTAATCTGCCGCTTGTGAACTTCCTTGCAATATCTTTGTCAGATCATAAGATTTGTGGAAGTGATAGAGAGATGTCTAAGTAAAAGCTGTAGTGACTCGCGAACATTAGCATTAATGTATACAAGAGGTCCCTCCAGATCTGTAGGATATTGGCTAATGCTCGCAGTATCCCTCAGTCGGCATGCGTGCTTTATCAATTGGGATGACTTGTTCTTGGCAGGTTACCAGTGATTTGGACATTTTTCCATTTCATAATGTCTTCTACTAACGTATGATATTTTATACTAACCTATAAGTTTCCTGTTTCCTCAGGTCGTGTGTGTGTGTGTGTGTGTGTGTGTGTGTGTGTGTGTGTGTGTGTTATGATATATATATTTTTTTAATATATTTATTTTTAGAAACTACCTTATAAAGGTCTATCTTTTAAACCATCATTTAACACTTTAAGGTTTCTTTTCCATGAGCATGTATTGGCCGCCGTTTTCACAGCCGGCCGACATACGCTACATTGGGAGAGATAAAACAAATCAAATGTCCGTGCGCCCATTCAGACGGCATGGGTCACAGCGCATACACGCCAAGACTACCATGCCATTGCCCCTTTTCCCTCCCTCCCCATCGCAGGCTCACCTCTCCTCCCCGCTCATTCTTTGCGATCTGAGGGGGCCTCCTCCCATTGATGGCTATGGACAAGGGGTGGGGAGAGGGTGGGAGCTTAGCTCTGCCCATGCCCCACCCTTGTCCACAGCTAGCAAAGGGAGGAGGCGGGACAGCGCTTAGCTCCACCGCCATCCTGCCCCCTCCAATTGCCAAGAGCCAGTGGAGAGGAGAGCAGAGGTGAGCCTGCTAGGGAAGGAAGGGAGCAGAGGGAGGGAGGGAGTTTAACAGTCAACCTGCTAAACTCCCTTCCACCTGCGGCTGTTGCCATGGGCTCCCATAGGGGCCCATTCAGCGGCCTACGTATTCCGGCCCAAAAGATAGTTACAGAACTATCTTTTGGGCCAGACGTAAAAACGCACGGTGCTATATTGGCCCGGCCAGACGCTTTTACATCTTAAGAATACGGCCATGTGATCTGATGCATCAGATCACCGCGTATATCAGCTGGCCGTGAAACCGGAAAAGAACACATCTTGAACTCCTTTGAACTAATTGGTCATTTCAATGGCTGAGAGTTTTGTTGCTTATTATGATTTTTATATATATAATATATTTTTTTTGTGTGTGTGTGCAAATACACACAATTTCAGCACGCAAAAAGTACAATAAGAAAATTTGCGTAGGTAAAATGCAGCATAAGTGTGCGCATAAATATGCAGTTGCTTCTGTGAATCTGGTCTAAGGCATCTAAAATAAATAAATGAAGCAACTAGTTGAAAAATACCAACTATCTTGTGTCCCGGCAGCATGACGATCCATCCCTCTGTCCCCGGCAATCAGTTTCTCTCTCGGCTTCCTATTCAGTGTTGGGCGCTATTAGTTACACATAATGCCAAGGAAGTCATTCACACAGCGGCAGTTTGGGGTCGATTTATTAAATCCTATTTCTTGCTTAAAATGAAGAATCCTATTGGTGGTAAATAGGACCTACCATGGACTCCTGATCAATCCCGTTTTGGTATAAAATGTATGTCCAAAATAGGTGAGGATAACTGGAGCTCTCATAATTCAGTCCTCAAGTATGTGAGTTTCCCAGAAATGGAACAGCCACTAACCATAGTTCACCATAATATCTGATAGGAAAAAATTAGTTTTGGAGGCTGGGAAGCACTGTTCTCATTAGTCCTGTTTTGAACCCGCACAGGTGTACGGAAGAGGAGCCAACATCAGGGCCCGGGGGACATTTATCTGGATGACCTGAATGTGTTGGAGCCTGAAGTGGCAGCACTTTATTTCCCCAAAAGGTACGGTTTTATGCAACTCAACCAACATTTTGTGTAAGCTGCAATCCAGCCAGTCATCATGTTTGCATGGGGTTTTATGGCATCTGTCATTCTGACAGGGGTAGACTTGGCTCTATGGCTTGTACATGCTGCAGGCATTGCTTACTCTGCAATTCGTGCAGGTTTTACATCCATAATTTTTTTTTCACGAATGTCCTTTCAGTAGTTTTCTTTCAAGCAGGGAGAACTGGGGAGACACACCTCAAATGTTAGTGCATTGGTTCTTCTGTATTCAGCAATACCCCCATTGTAGCCCCAATCTGCTTACAGGACACATGGGTAGGCCTATAATGGAGGGAGCACCCGTTGGATTTTACGGCACAACTGAAAAGATTCCAGGCCCTTCTTAGTTTTTTCATCTCCGCTCCCCGATTGGAATGGTGAGAGGAGGTTAAACTGAATTTCCATATTTTATTCCCCCCCCCCCCCCCTCATCATTTTCAGCGATTGCTGTTTTATGAATTGAATAACGGAGATCATGTGACCTTGGTGAAGTGATGTTATCAGACCACTAATAACAGAAGATGCTCATAGTACTTTCCTTCAGCAGCTCTTATGGGCACCATTTGACACGCATGTCATACAGCTGGGACTTTGTGACACTCTAGTACTGAGATTGATGCACATTGTGCTTTCACCCAATTGGCACTCCTGTTGGCATGCAGGTGCATGGCACAATACCAAAACACTGCTGCCACATCATGGTGACAGATGACGTAAATTCAAAAGTCACTTCAAATTGAGACGGAAGAGGTCTTTGCTCCGGACACATTTTAGTACAGGCCTTCTGTGAACACGCATGCCATTTAAACTCATCCAATTGGAAAATAAGCCTGTATGTATTTTCCTCTTGCTGGGCTCACGTGTCCTTAATGGCAGTTTTCCTTTTTACATCCCAGTTAGTTCTCCTTCCCACGTTTCATAGTCTCCATCACATCCTGCGTAGTGCACGGAGTATACAGAGGCTACTTGCATGGAGCTGGATTCGTTGCACCTTGTGCACTTTTCTTCTGTAGTTTCCAAAGTGTCACTTAGCCCAAAAACTGAGGCAGTAAATGTGTAAACTTACTGACGCCTGATCACTAATTTCATATGCTTGTTTGTAGTAATTGTGTGTGCAACTTCCTGTGTTACAGTGAGTCGGATCCTGGTTCCAGGCAGTGGATGGAGTCTGAGACGCTGTCAGGATCTCAGTCTCCACAGTCTGTCGGTAGTGCTGCGGCAGATAGTGGGACTGAGTGCCTTTCCGATTCTCCTATGGACTTGCCGGATGTCACACTTTCTCTCTGTGGGGGTCTGACTGAGAATGGAGAGATCTCCAAAGGTGAGGCTCCTGCTCCAAGGACAGCCACTAGAGGGCGTTTATCCCCAACGACAGAAAGCCATTAGTACGATTAAAAAAATAATTTGCTGAAAACTCTTCTTTTTATGCAGTGTTAGTAATTAAAGGGGTTGTACCAGAATGTCAAGTTATTCCCTATTCATGGGATGGGGGATAATGTGCTGATCAGTGGGGGTAGAATCATAGAATGGTAGAGTTGCAAAGGACCTCCAGGGTCATCTGGTCCAATTCCCCATGAAGCGCTGCTTCTTCCAGCCGGAAAGCCGGTGGACCGCATTAGTCAATTGGTTCTGTCCAGAGACGGAAATGTTCGGCCACGGGCCTTTCCTGCTCCCTAAGTGGGACAGGAAAGCAGAATTCCTAATGCAAACGTGAAACCACCCTAAGGCCTCATGTCCACGGGCCGGTAGGATTCCGCATGTGGGAGCCAGCTGCAGAATCCAACCCTGGCCGAGGACAGTGCTTACATGTCCGGGTCTTCACTGCGGATGTGTGTGGAAGTGCTGGCCACCATCAATGGAAGCCGTCCGTGCAGCAATCTCAGCAGAATGGAGCATGCTGCGATTTGTTTTCCAGACCAAAAGTTCCACACAACAAATCCGCATGCTTTAATTCAGCTGCGGATGCCCATGTCTTCCTATGGATGACTTCAACTGCAACTTGTCCGCAATACAAATTTGCCCCGTGGACATTGGGCCTTTGACATACAGAAATTTGGGTACAGAACACAAGTTCAGCAGGTGGGCTAATATGAAGTGTAATAGTTATACAGTTTCAAAAGTCTCGTAGAGTTGGGATTTTAAGGTCGGTATGTCGGCTCTACAACTCCATAGGCACTTCATGTGTCGCTGGCTGGTGACTCCATATGACATTGCTTCTAGGGGAGATCAGATGTATTGTAATTCCCCACAGATGGCCATGTCATATTACAGCTCTGTATGCCTCAGAAGTGTGGATCTTCAGTATGGTTGTGTGCATGTACTCTTAGGACCCTCATTCCCCATACACATTAGACTTCAGTCATCCAAACCCACTGACGGTGTGGCAGAACAACTATCTCATGTCTATTGAGCTGGCTCAACTTTTACCTGACAGATGGAGGGGGGCTGCGGAAGTTGACTTTTAAAGCCTGATGCTTTTGTTCCGCAGGAGGTAAGCCAGCACCTGAGTTGTCTGGTTGCAGCTTGCCACCCTAAACACCTGAACATTTGACCGAGCAGAACATTCATATGTATCGGGCAGCTGGTGGAAATGTTTGTTGTGGAGCAATAAGCCTATTTTGTTTCAGTGTGAAACACGGGTGTTACAATGCCCCACCTTCATGTGATATACCGTATATACCGGCGTATAAGACGACTTTTGAACCCCGAAAAATCTGCTCTGCAGTCGGGGGTCGTCTTATGCGCCGGTAATACAAAAAAAAAAAAAAGTGTAAAAAAAAAAAAATTTTATTACTCACCTCCCACGGCGTTCTGTCGCGCTCCGGCAGGATGTCGCTCGCTCCGGCAGGCTGTCGCTGGCTCCTCGTCCCCGCCGCAGCATAGCTTTCTGAATGCGGGGCTTGAAATCCCCGCTTCCAGAAAGCTAATACACACGCCGGCAGCCATGACAGCATTGAATGGCTGTGATTGGCTAAAGCACACGTGGCTTCAGCCAATCACACTATTCAATGACATCATTGAATGGCTGTGATTGGCTGAAGGCGCACGTGTTAGCAATCACACCCATTCAATGATGTCATTGAATAGTGTGATTGGCTGAAGCCACGTGTGCTTTAGCCAATCACAGCCATTCAATGATGTCATGGCTGCCGGCGTGTGTATTAGCTTTCTGGAAGCGGGGATTTCAAGCCCCACATTCAGAAAGCTATGCTGCGGCGGGGACGAGGAGCGAGCGACAGCCTGCCGGAGCGAGCGACATCCTGCCGGAGCGCGACAGAACGCCGTGGGAGGTGAGTAATAAAATTTTTTTTTTTTCTCCACTGAATACCGGCGTATAAGGTGACAGTTGGGGGGTCGTCTTATACGCCCCGTCGCCTTATACGCCGGTATATACGGTATATATATATATAATATTTATTTATTTTTGTGTGTAGCGCCCCCCCCCCCCACCCCCAATGTAAACATTGCACTCTTTCCATTGAACTGTATGACATACACATCAGATTGCACCAAAGTCAATCGGGGAATACGTTGAATCACACAAATGCCCATCTAGTAATTACTAAGGTAGAACTCATTCTAGTGCTAGATATCATCTATATACACCCTGTATAATACTAATCTGGATAATCTACTTTAATACAGAGAAATTCAAGGAGCATATTATTACCTATCAGCAGTTTGCAGAAAACCCAGGAATCATTGACAATCCTAACCTTGTTGTGAGGATCCATAACAGGTAAATACGTTTTGTTCTTCTTTTTTTTTTTTTTAAACTACTTTTTGAGTGTTTGTAATCGACTTGTACTACTTATGAAGTTATGTCATTCAGAAACTGAACTTTGCCATACCACTGATGGAATTGGTCGTCCTACAGCAGGCCATACAAGAGGCGTTAATCAGTGGGGATGGAGCTGGTAAACGCAGGGTTAAACATCTTCATTCATGATGCTTGGTGTAACGGGAGTAAAATTGAGACTTGAAGTGGTTAACTGTAACTATTTATGCCCACTGTTGGTGGACGTGAATCACACTGTACAACAGATATCGAAATAGAAGGCTTTTTATTATATTGGGCAATGAAGGATCTAGCATTCTACGCTTGTCGGAGACTTCTATAGGTCCTAGGGAGTCGGCCGTCACCTCTGTAGTGTGAGCTTACAGACTTGTTTGTCTTCCAGGTATTATAACTGGGTGCTGGCAGCTCCTATGATCCTGAGTCTACAAGTGTTCCAGAAGAGCTTACCAAAGGTATCCTCCTCCTGCTTCTTTATAGCTACGCTGTATATATGCATGGCCAGGCCATGGTGTATTTGTATGGCTTTAGTTAGATTTTGGAGCGCTTCCTAATGCATGGTTTTTCTACAGAACACCGTTGAGTCATGGGTGAAAGAAAAGATGCCAAAGCAGTCGAGGAGATGGTGGTTCTGGAGAAAGAGGGATAGTATTAAGCAGGTAATGATGCGGGACATTGTGTTGGTGCACAACATTACAGACAATCAAAATATCAGATCTTTGCTCTAATCCTAGTTAAATAATCTCAAGTGATGTCTTCTGTAGATAACAGACAGTAAGTCTTTATTTGCCTTTCTGTAGCCAGATGCAAAAGAAGAAAAGCTGGATACAGAACTGAACACCGACCAAGCATCCGAAGTAAAGGAGCCGCCTAATATCCGGTAGATTTCCTACTTCGTGTTAAGTCATGCAATTCTTTCTTTTGTCTTTCCCTTCCTTTTTAAGCAGTCCTTAAGTTCTGATAAAATACTTCCAGCCGAGCGTGTAGTTCTGGTGTACGGCCGCTGTCGCACAGTACTGATGCACGGACACTACCACCCACTATTCAAGTGGCTCATAGAGTAGGATATCTTGCTGGTGTCAAGGTGGTTTGGGGTTTCTCCTTAGGCAGTGGGAAACTAGGGTGAGGCGCTACAATAATGGACCTACTCGTTTTCCCCAATGCTTTGCCCATGTTCTGTTAAAGGGGTTACTTGTTCCCCTTTCCTGACAATAAGAACAACTCTCGGTAAGGGTATCTGATCTGCTGTCTGCTCCATGGCCCATCTTGACCAAAAGAAGTTGACTGCATAAAAAAGCATTTTGTAACTATAAGTATATTCCAAACGCCCACATTTTCAGTGCCACATTTCATGCAAAGCTGGGGGGAAAGTACTTTTCTGGTTTTCAATACTCTGCGAAATTTGCTCATCCAGCATCACATTGTTCAGTACTAGCTGCACTAATTAAAGCTAACCGATACTATTGACTTCTTTACGTCATTCCTAAAACTTTGCATAAGTCTTGTCTCTCGTTTCTTATGCTTGGCTGATTTATGATCTCTTGCTGTAGCACTTTTATATACGATATAATGATAAGTCCTGACTTGCTAAACCCACTGTTGGCTATGACACCCGGCAAACGGTCAGGCCGTAGGCATTTCTCCATTTCCCTGTTTGGAGTGATAAATCTTAAGTGATGCATTTGGCTCCCTCGTATTTAATGCCTGGCCAGATTCCATGCACCTGATAGAAGACGGTTGTTAAAAGAATTAAACAATGGAGAACCGCCTGCAATTGCTGTTTACAGCTGCTTTTTGTTACCGCTTGGCATGTTGTGTTTTTAAAGCCGTATAAGGTAAATGCGTGTTTCCACATGCAGTTATGACCATACATGACTTATGCTCCAATATGTAGAAATGGGGCCAGAACACTCAAGTAATAGTAACTGGACAGATCATTAGACGCTCGCTAGAGATGCAGCTTCTTGAGAGATCCCGCAGCTTTGCTCATTCATCTGAGATCATGCCTATTCATAGTAGAACTACTTATCCACTGATATGTTGGTTTTAACCCCCCCCCCCCCCCCCCCAAAAAAAAATACCAAAACAGAAACATGGGGAAATACCTGTTATTTCCTTTGTTTTATTTCTTACTTTTTATTCTAGATTCTATACATTCTATATATACTTTTTTTTAATTCTAGACTGTGAACAGCAGTTTCAGATCTATACTTTATAGGAGCAACACTGACCCACAAAAGTGGGTCATTGGCCCACATTTACTAAAACTGGCTTTTTTTGAGATGGATATAATTTTTTTTATTTGTCACATTTTGAAAGGCAAATATGACACCATTGAACAGAGTGGGTACAGCTTAATAAATATACAAAAGGGGAGGTGTGCAAATACTGCATGCACAAATCAAATACGAAGGAAGAGTGCATGCAGAAGTGTAGATGCAAGTTAAACTAGTCTTTACTAAGACACATTTGCAAAAAGGGTTAGGACAAATACACAAAGGTAAATGCCGTGAGACGGATTACCTATCCATGCCCCTCCTATACAGTTGTAAAGCCAGGGTGCTCAATATGATCAATGCAAGTGCAAAATGAACAGCCATGATCAATATAGCAGGGTGATGCCATAAGTTATATAGCCATGGAAAAAGCAGGAAACGAACACCTGCCAATAGCCAATTAAAGGCAATGCAACTCGGTAAAACAAATCAACCTCTGCAGAGAGCGAATGGAGGAGTTTGGAACAAAAAGTTTTTGGAGACCACTGTTACTTCAGATTTGGAGAGTGGCAAGAACCGTTACAAATGTTAACACAAATTTGTTGTACAACCTATTTTCATATTCATAATTGTATTTTTGTGCAATTTACCCTAAAAATGGACATAAAGCTCTGTAGTAAATGTGGGCCATTGATTGTAATTGAAGAGTCTACATACCACTGAGGCCACTATGCAAGAAGGGGGAGTAGATGAGCCGTTCTCATTATTGTGAAGACTGGATCCTGTGTTATCTATAAACGAAGTAAATATTAGACCATACCCGGAATCCCTCACTTTCAAAGCCTGTGATTCTATATAACCAGTGTTGGAGCACACTGCACTCCAACACTCCCTAGGGCAGGACCTGGACAGTTTTGCTCTTCAGGACATCTGTGATATGTCATTATGCTGAAGGTAACCATGTGTAGAAGGTTTTCAGTGCCATGTTTTGGGGTTTTCCCCCTCATGTGTTTCCAATAAAAATGAGTTTTGACATATTAAGAAATTTGAGTGCATTCCGTTTTGCACTGCAAAGCAGAAATTCTTTGTATCTTGTATAAAAAGGTACTAATTGGTGCATCAGAGCCGGCATACAGCTAGTACACTGGTGAAAACATGCAAACAATGGTTTAAATTGGATTCAACAAATTGGAAATCGTTGGCTTTGTGCATAACAGGATTTTGTTTACGTGTGCGCACTGCCATAAGATTTTCCATCTTTACAGGAGCCATAACCGATTGTCAGATCCGTGGCCCAGTGAATTTTAAGAGCTTTTTCTATTAAGAATGTCTCCGCAGATTCTCTTCTGTTGGATTGTCGTCAGTCCTATGTAAACAAACCAGAAAGCGTCTGATGAAAGCTGCGCTGCGCCAAATGAATCACTCTATATCTACTGTTAAGAAATCATAAACTGACTGGAATATCTTCTTTCACTCTGTGTAACCCTTTGTGATACGAAGGCTGGACTGCAGCCAGGCATTATTCTAGGCCCCGTGCCGCTCCACAACTATAAAAATTGAAACCATTTAGAAAAGTAAGCTTGTTGGGTTGCAAAGTAAAAGACCAGATGGCAAGGAGAATTATACACTTAGCGTGTTACCGCTTCAACTGTATACTTATCCCTTTCTTACCATTTCTTGATTGCTTCCTAAGAAAGTTCCTGAATGTCTAGTGGTTCACTTGGGTATTGCTGTGCGGTTACCCGTAGTTGAAACTAAACTTTGATGGAGTGGTAGTACAGGGCGTTATTTGGCCACTGTTCATCTTCTGCCCTCTGCAATGGTTCACGATGTTATCTGTGTGTTCTATTTATTAGGCAGTCTACCGAGGACAACTCATCAAGTGATGAAGAATCATTGGAATTGAAGCAGATAAAAATGGAGCCTGGTCCTGTGGAGCTTCAAAGTCATACTGGAACCACTTATATGAAAAGCCTACGATTGTCGTCAGACCAAATTGTATGTCCTAATTTCTTTTTTACCTCATTTTTTAATATGGGTTTATTTAATGGATTTGCACTTTATTTGTGATAAATTTGGTAAAAACACTACATCCCTCAACATACAGACAGCCAAACTATTAAATGGAGGAGCAATAACACAGGTGCAAGGCACTGATCACCATCAGAGCCACAGGCTTTATCCTTTTATTTATTTGTTTTTCTATTATTGGGTGCTTTTGGGATACTTTGACGACTTAGATATCTGACATCTACTTGCAGGCTCTATTAGATAGCTCCTCTAATACCCTCACTGGGTTTTATGATAGAACCATTTGCTGCTCATGAGCTGCTGACTCTTGAAATTGGCTGCACCATCTGCAGCTAATACACCAAATAAGGGTCAAAAAATCTCTAGGGCTTATTAGCCTTTTTGGGGCTGTTGCATTTATCTCTGCAACAACTATTTGCTGTTCACGAGCTGCTGACTCTTGAAACTGGCTGCACCATCTGCAGCTAATACACCAAATAAGGGTCAAAAAATCTCTAGGGCTTATTAGCCTTTTTGGGGCTGTTGCATTTATCTCTGCAACAACTTCTTTTGCCTGCGGCAATCAATACCTAGTTCTGGGCAAGATCTACTTGTGGGCTTTTTGTGGTGAATCGCATTCAGCCCTAGCTGTACTGTTATTTTTCACTACAGCTATCCATTGTGTGGATTTCCCAAGAACCTTGCTATAGAGACACGCCATGGCGATTTAGTGCTCGAAATTGTCCTGAATAAATCAGATGCTGTGATCCAGTCGATATATGATCGAGCACATAAATTGCGCTTTCCCAAGCCACCCTGTTCTAATATTTTAAAATATCTATTTATCACGAAAAAACAACAAAAAGCAGAATCAGTTATCATCCTGATTTATCATTCTTTCTTCAAAATATTTGTGCTCCTGATGAACCACATTCGTGTGGGTAAACACGTTGAGCCGAGCATACTGCAATTGAATAACCCTGGTCTGCGCCGTAATTCTTGCGCATAAGGGTCTAGTTCTCTTGGAGTTTCTCCTATTTGAACCATCTCGTCATGCGCTAAGCGCTATATTGTAATCACAGAGGGGCGAATTTTTGTTAGGAAGAGGTTCTCTACCTAAAATACTCTGCGGGGGGCATTATACTTACAGGCGCCCTACAGCAGATAGAGCCTTCCTCCTACCTCCTATGTGATACAAATAAAAAATAGAGGACATAACATTAGTAGTCCTTTATCAATATTGATTTTTCTAACCTCCATAAGTTTCCTGAGATAAGGAAGAGGCGACCTTTGTGTTTTTGTGTGGTTGTTTTGTTCGTCCATGCGATACGCATGTGTGTGAGCCCATTCATGTTTTTAAGTTAAATTTCCATTAAAGTATATACATTTTAGTCTATAACTGTGATAAGCACTGATGAGCAGCCACTCACACACCAACCTTAGGACTTATTCACAGGAGCGTATATCGGCTGTTTTCACAGCCGGCCGATATATGCTACCATCTGAACCGTGTTTCTCCTTTCCTCCCCCTCACCAGCTCTCTGACTCTCTCCTCCCCTTCGGCTGTTTGCAATGGGAGGGAATGGGACAGGGGTGAAGCTAAGCTCCACCCTTCCCCATTGCAAACAGCCAGAGGGGCAGAGCTGCTGGTGAGGGAGAGGAAAAGGGGAACACAGCTCAGATGGTAGCGTATATGTGCCAGCCGTGAAAACGGCTGCCAATATACGCTCCTGTGAATAAGCCCTTATACTGAGGGGGAAGCTACTTGGTACTATTCTTGCACAAAAAAGGGCATATACAGAGTTTCAGGCATGTTGAGGGATGTAGTGTTAAAACCCCTCTTGTATCAGCATATCAGTAAGTATATGGCAGTCTTTTTTCTTTTTTTTTAATCTGTTTTATATTTCCTTGTGATGGGATTGTCTACATGTCATGTCAAGCTTTTAGAGAACTGATAACTGTTTGCATGTGTTTTAGGATATGTTCACATGGTGGAACTTCCTCTATGGAATTGGCTGTGGAAAGTTTGTGGCAGCAAAATTTAATAGGATTTAGCAAAATCCCGTACTCTGAAAAAACTTGCAGAGTAAGGCTGCCTGTCCATGGGCGTTTTCTCACAGCTTTCCCCGCGGTGATAATCCGGCCGCGGGCTGCGCAGTGCAAGCTTTACACGCTTTCCATTCTCCGCTCGCGGCCAGCAAATTGCAGCATGCTGCGAATTGCCACAATTCTCCGTGGTGAGCCTATCTGTCAGATAGGCTCACAGTGGAGATACATCCTCTTGCTCCTGCTCCGCAGCGGGGGCTCTCCGCTGCGGGATACTACAACGCCCGAGGGCAGGCAGCCTAAATTGACCAGAGGTACGGGTCATAAATCTAGAATATGTCAATCTATGGTGTGACTTATTAGTGCAGATTTCACATCTTTCAGTGAGGGGGTGAAATCTGCTGTTCGGTATGGATTTAGGTGCAGATCTATATATATCACAGAATCCAAGAAATTAAATCCCTTTGAAAGAAAGATAATTTGTCATACGGTAAAAAAAAAATATCATTAATCATAGAAGTCGCCACCATTTTAAGGGTAAAACCTTTTTTTTTTTTTTTTTTTTTTTTTTTTTAAATGTAAAAAGATATCCAAGAGGAAGGGACCAGAGAAAACATGGAAAGTATATGTAGAAAGGGGGAGCACTGTAAAAAATCTCCTATAATGCTCTGCAGAGTACCTGCCCCGAAAAGGGTGAACCGTTGCTGATACATCACTCTATATATCCTTAATAAGCCCTAATTGAAGGGGCAAAACAAAAAAGGACTTGAAATAAAGAAATAATATTGATGGCCTTTTCAGATGTACCATAAGAGGATGGCTCATATGTAGTCCACTTGTCGGAAATCTTACACTTTTCACCAAACAATTACTTAGGCTCATCAGGGATTCGAGTTGTAGACCAGTGTCACTGTACCTAAATGCAGTCCCTTATACCAGGATCATAATGGTACCTCAAATAGATGTTACTATCGAAAGGAACAGGTCCTCATAGACAAGGGTATTGCCATGAAATGTAGATCCTCCGATCTTAATGCCACATTGGATATATGTTGTCACGAAAGAGCAAATTTTAAATACCAAAGACCTCATAGATAAACAGATCAATAGACAACATTTCTGTAAGATGTATACAAAAAACATCCAAGAGAAATAGAAAGTAAACATTGGAAAACGTTATTGGGAAAACCACATATTGGGTCTATTCAGGATGAGATGCACTCACGGTCCTGATCCAAAATCGTAGAATCGGTCCCAGTCTGCTCCATACAGAGATGTGATGGGGATTATGGTCAGATGAGGACTGACTTAGGCCCCCTGTCCATGGCAGTGATTTCGCCGGCGGTAAATCGCCGGCCTCGTGTCCACGAACTCGTGGCTGGCAGTTCGCAGCATTCTGTGAATTGCTGCGATTCTCCGCGGTGAGCCTATCTGTCAGATAGGCTGACTGCTGAGATCCAGCTCCTGCTCCCGGGCGGCGGCTCCCGCGGCTGAGATTCGCCGTGGGATACTGCAACGCCTGTGGACAGGGGGCCTAAGATGTGAGGGCAACTATGATCGCTGATGCATTCTATAACCCATCAATCAAGAGGGATGCGCTCCCTGTTTTTGAGTGCAGGTATAATGTTTGGCATTAGTATCGCCCCTATGGCAATGTGCATGCTTGTGTAAAGGCACAGGTAAACTCATTAGGGATCCCGTAATGAGCACGCGTGAGCAAACAGTGATGTGCATGTATAGCATGTGTTATCTGAGCGTTAATGCAATTTAGAGAATGAAAAGTGAGCTTTTTTGCGTAATTTGGTGCATGCCCAATAAAATAAATAAATTCAATCTAATCTCTAACACACAATACTTAAATACAAATAAAGGAGAGGATTTCGATCAAATACATTAATTTCAATTGTGCTCTGTCAAAAAAATCCTGAGATAAAAGATAAAGGTTTAGTTTAGCAAAAAACCTATGTAAAGGATGTTCACACCCGGACCAAATCACATATATAATGTCCCCAGTAAATAATACTGTAGGGAAAATGTGAAGGGGCGTCCCCAAAAACACAGGTGACCTCCCACCAGCCTAGGAGCAAGTTGGCATACGTGGGCATCACTGGGCTACCCATGCGACCCTGAGCTGGTGGAAATCCCGCAAATCAAAGAGAAAGTAGTTGAGTCAAAATGAATTGTAAAAATTCTTGACAAAGGGTATCTATGGTGGATACTACGACTTTTTAGGGGGGAAAAAAAAAAATCAATCCCCTCCATTCATGTGGAACAGAGGTGTACAGCGCCTCCACATCGATACTGCTAAGCAGCATGTTCTCTAAGTACCAGACTCCTCAATTTTAGGAAAATATTAGTAGTCTCTAATACGACAGTAGTGTCAGGATAAATGGGTGCAAAATCTCAACATAGATGACAACATTCTGTATGAGATTGTCAATACCTGACATGATGGGCCGATTATTTTAAAGGGTTAAAGCCCTTGTGCATTTTCGGAAGACCGTAGAAGGTCTAAGTTGTTAAGAAGTTTACATTTCCTTTTCCTTCTCTATTAATTGTTCTTCAAGGGCTTCCACCAAGATCTCCCTTAATTCTTCCTGATATTGTGAGGTAGGATCGTTAGCAAGTCTTTTCATTTTCATTGACCTACAATGTCCTTTGACACATTAAAGGGGTTTTCCAGTGTAGTGCTATTGATGATCTCTCATCAGGATAGGTCATCAATAGTTGATCGGCTAGGGTCCGTCTCTCGGTGCCCAGACCAATCAGCTGAGCGGGTGCATGCTTTCAGCGGCGCCAAATAACAGAGGTTGGAGCGGAAGTCTCCACGCCAACATCTGTGTAGTGGCCGGCGCTTGTAACTGCAGGCACGGCTCTCATTGATTTCAAATCCCTTTTAATCGAAATAGCTGAGAATCCATGATGAAGAAAAAAAAAAGTTTCCGTCCATGTTAGCCGGTCTTATGATATTCTTATCTGTTTTGAAATGCATAGGATGTTTCTGACAATTGGACTACACATGAGTGTCATAGATTTATTTTAAGTGTGTTAAGATAATATGTGAAACATTGTTCCTGCTCTATAACAAGGCCATCCTGGATTACTGGAAATCTTCTGCATAGTGGTTGATCTTTATGTGTGTTTCGAAACTATTCTCTCTGTGGCATATCTTAACAAACCATTAATATTTCTCTGTTTCAAGTCCTCTTTACATTTTTGGTTTTTCTTTGTCTATCCCTTTTTAGTCTAGGACTGAGGTTGCCCTTTTCAGGGCGGGTGCTCTGTATTATTAGTGAACACCATAAGGCATTATAAAATGTTTTTCAGCCCCCCCCCCCCCTTCTACATAGAAAAAAGGATGGCTTCCCTGCTCCCTCCAGGAGTGGATATCTTTTTTTAAATTACTTTTATATAAGTTTTTTTTTTTTGTTTTACCCTGATAATGTATAACAGTGGCTTCTGTGATTGTTTAGTGCAAATCTGCAGTGTATTTTCCACTGCAGGTAATGGGCTACATATGTGCATAGCCTTATGGTTTTTATTTGATTTGGTTATGTTTATCATTGATCTTTACTGCAGACAATTTCATCTAAAGTGTATATATAATGGAAACTTCTAGGGATGTTTCTTTCCCACAGTGACCCATCTTAATAGAATCTGTCTTATTCATATAAGAAACGTTCCCTGGCATCCTAGCTAATAGACCCCTTAGTGTACATTAAAAATGAAAAACATCCTACCCTGCAAGTTTCCACTGCAATACTTCAAAGACTTTCTCCATAGTCAAATCTTTACATCTATGGCCAGCTGAGATGGATGATATGATGCACCACGTGACTCCGTGGAACCAGATGGTCTCTTTGGTGAGTCAATGCGTTCTAAAACGGAGCAATCCAGCTGCACTCAAACATTGCATTCTTGTTCTCTATGTCTACTTGTGTGTAAATTTTATTACCGCATTTTGAAGGCGAGGTACGCCTAATGGCCCTTTTACTCGGGACGACGACGATGATGATTGTTCAGAATCTTATGTAAACGCATGCAGCAACTGAAAGATTCTCGTTCAGCTCCTGCATGCAGAAAAGTGAACAACAGCGTTCAAAAGTGAACGACTGCTATTTACACTGAACGGCTGATTGTAGGGAATGGAGGCGGTTGGGGTGTGGGAGAACATTTCCTGCCCCGCTTCACCTCCATTTTAGCAAAGCTGTGAGCGAGCATCTATGGGACCATTAAAACGCCTCTTTGTTTTATTTCGCAAAAAAAAACACCAGTTGGCCTTTTATTCAGAATTTATCAGCATAAACAAACATTTTTATAGATTTTCTATTGAAATGACTGCGCATCAGGTGATTGACGGAGAAGAATGGGAGCACGGACAGTAGCAGCTGTCAAAACAAGCTCAATTAAACCAAAATTAATTACGGTCAATAAAAAGTCAATTTAAATAGTGTCCAGGCAGCTATATGTATTAAAAAAAAAAAGGTAAAATCTTTTGAAGCAAAAATTGATAGAAGACCTTGTTTTATTTTTGGGGAAACAGGGTATTTTTAACCTCTCCCACTTCCCTGCTGTTGTTGGCCTCTGGAGCTGCCCAACACTGTTTTTGATCAAAGCTGCAAAAAAGACTTTTGATTCAAAATGTATTTAAAAGGATTATTGTGACACTAGAATTTCATCCCCAATCCAATGTGCAGATTAGTGAGAGGGTTAAGAGTTTAATTCGTTCCGTGACAGAGCTCTTAATCCAAATGCTCGTATGTCAAAACCAGTTTCCCCATTGAAATGAATGGAAACGGCATTAATCTGTTCTGCCATTCCTTTTAATGGGGCTGCCGGCGGCCCTACTGAAAGGAATGGGCTGCACGCAACCCTGCAGTGATTTTCAGGGAAGGGCTTTAAATATAAGCCCTTCCCTGAAAATCCTCCATAGTATGTGTGTTTAAAAAAAAAAACTGACTTAAATTAAGTGAATTGGTGAGCGCTGCCTGTGATTGGCTGAGTGCTGTGACCAAGCACAGGCAGCACTCAGCTGTCATTCATTGAATGGCTCAGCGCTGCCTGCGATTGGCTGAGTGCCCAGCCAATCAGATACAACTCTTTCAGCAGGTGGAGATTTTAAATCCCCGCTTGATGAAAGAACTTCAGTGCAGTGTAGGGAGAAGATGCGGCTACATGCGGCTGGGCCCCAGTAGCTGCAGAGAGGTGGAAAAAAAATATATATATAGATCTATATATAGTATAGTAATATATTTAAAGCCCTTCCCCAAAAATCACTGCAGGGGTGCCAGCATCCTATTGCTTTCAAGTGCAGTGGCAGCCTCACTTAAATCAATGGCGGCGCTTCGTGATCCTCTGTGGCAGGAGATTCTTGACTCCTTGCGGGGAGCCCCCTTGTCACTGCACACTGTGACAGTGCTATCACAGTGTTCAGTGATGAAGGGACTCCCTGCGTGGAATGCGAAGCAGACTCGTAATCTGAGTTCTTGCTCCTAAATCGGAGCAAAGCTTTGGGAGCGAGCCTGCTCGCAAACTGAGGCACTTGCACGCTGAGGTACCACTGTATTCTACAAAATAATGAAGGTCAGGCTCACACGAAACAAACAAATTTTGAGCGATAATCGTGCAGTGTAAATGCAAAAAAAGTCGCTCCCTATTTCTTCAGTTGTCGTTATCGCTCACTTTCAGTCTGCCTAAAAACTATCACTAGCTACTCGTTCCGTGTAAACGCTCCCCGCTCAGTGCTATACATAGGATTCTCGCTCAGCGCATTACCTGCGATGCAGCAACACGTTTTTCCGTCTAAACTCCCTGCACAATCGCTAAAGGCCTTAGCGGTGACCTCAGCGCATGTGCAGTCGTTTAGACCACTGTCTCCCAAACTCCAGTCCTTGGGGATCCCCAACAGGTCATGTTTTCAGGATATCCTGTAGTAAGAACACCTGTGGTACTGACAATAGTGACATCACCTGTGCAATACTGAGGCAATCCTGAAAACATGACCTGTTAGGGGTTCTTGAGGACCAGACCTGAAAAACTTTGCTTTAGATGGCTGTCGTCCCGTGTAACATGCTTAAGTATTCACTCTGTGAAAGTCAATACTTACGCTCCATTTAAAGTTCTGTCTTTGTCTTAATTGTATTGTCACATTAAAATTAAAAAAAGAAATGCACCTTTTAATGTGGTAGGGGCTAGGCTATCCAACTCAAATAATCCCCCCCCCCCCCCCCCAATAAATAAACCTCTCTATTCCAGGTTTGTATGCTACTAAATGGGGAGGAGAACACTGTAAATGCAGGTTAGGAAACACGACTGCATTTATAGAAAACTCCTGCAGCGTGTCTTTAATAAGGCAAGAGCAGTGCGTGATGACCCGAACAGCTGTCCTAGTGTCTGTACTACACAGCAGATGATTTACTTATTATCTGTGCATACTGTACGCCGCAGCCCTATAAATCCAACAGCTGCAAAATGACCCTAGTGCATTAGTGCATCATGGAAAGAAGGAGTCGATGGTGTGGTATTTTGGGATGGAAGTGGATGAGAAGAGTGTAACCACACGGACTTGTTAGTTGCAACAAAAAAGGATACAATTTGTCAGCACTTCCCAATAGAAATCTATAGGTGCAGATTAAACCACGGCTGCAACATACAATAGAAGCAGAAACCAAAAAGTGGCAACAGCACGCAAAATACATTTGCTATCAGAGGTATACATACATTTAATAAATACTCTAACCGCATTAAATAATGCAAGGTTCTCGGTATGTAATTTGATCAAAGCATATTGGGCCATCTACCAACGTCCCGGTGACCAAGCTTTCAGATGGGTCCAAACGCTAATACCAGGTGGTCTAATCTTAACCTGGCAAAGATGGGTACCTACGTATAAGAATGCCCCTCTCTTGGGACTAAGTGGTGGTAGTTGCAACACTGCTCAGGATTCTCTGGGAATGATCTGTTCCATGACTCAGTGCTTGTGGATAATTGCATCTTTATGTCAGCAGTTGCTCTCTGCCATGGCATTCATAATGCTGACTATATTATGTGAATAGATTTGGATTAAACACTGTGCAGGGCTCACTGGTCGGGCGGGGTAACATCACTCCTTAAGGAGAGCACCAAGAAGGTGAGTGAGGAGACTTGTAAGGCCATGCATGCTCCTCTGGGTAATATGCAAATTAGGCAGATGGAACAATGCCTCTGCAGCGCCACCTATTGGATGGCTGCATTCCTTCAAATCAATGCCTGACCCTCTAGGCTTAAGGAGAGCACCAAGAAGGTGAGGGGGGGATACTTATAAGACCACCCATGCTCCTCACGAGTGTATATGTATTGTGTTTAAAATATGCAACAGACAGCAATTGTGAATGTACATTCATATTTGCTGCCTATGTTACACACCATTATAGGCTACAGGGATTTATTACATACCAAAATAGAAGACGCTGCGTTTTGTTTCACATGTGTAACAAAAAAACAGAGGTGTGAGTGGCCTAAAGGAAATCCAATGGTGTTTTAGCACCGCGTATTGCACACCTAATACATGGAAGACATGCACTCTTAGAGAGAGTGGTCCATTTATATTTGTGGATTCAATTAGTTTGAAGGAAAATGGTGGTCAAAAAAGCTAAAGGCCCATTTAGACACAACAGTTATCTATCAAAAGATGTATTTTAAGCGATAATCGTTGCATGCCTTTAAGCACAAGGTGATCGCTTAAACATTAAGCGATCACTTTGCACTCCGAGGGGGGATGCAGAAGACAAGCGGGGCTTGTCTTCTGCATCCAGTTCTCTGTTCAGAGCACCCAGCTGTTATACAGCTGAGCACTCCGAGCGGGGTATGCAGAACACAGCTGAACTGATGTGTTCTTCATACCCCGGCTGTTCATGGAGCGCTCAGCTGGTATGCAGCTGTGCGCTCCTTGCTGAGTATGATGAACACAGCTGGACCGCTCTGTTCTTCATACCCCGGCTATTCATGGAGCGCTCAGCTGGTATGCAGCTGTGCGCTCCTTGCTGAGTATGATGAACACAGCTGGACCGCTGTGTTCTTCATACCCCGGCTGTTCATGGAGCGCTCAGCTGGTATGCAGCTGTGCGCTCCTTGCTGAGTATGATGAACACAGCTGGACCGCTGTCTTCTTTATACCCCGCCTGTGTTCAGAGAGCGAGATACAGCTGAAACAATAGTATCAGCTGTATCCCGCTGTGAATTCCTGATAACTGATAGCATGCTGAAAGATCAGCGACTGCTTAATGAAAACTGAACGAGGTCAGTGCAGTTAGACACAACGATTATTGCTCAAAAGATGACTTCTGAGCGATAACATTGTGTCTAAATAGGCCTTAAGTCTTTTGTAGCCAAAGCTATTGGGCTGAAATGGTTTCTTTGAGACATATGGGAGTTTAATCTCATACTGCAAGTATGGTAATATTAAGGGGTATCAATCCTAATGATAGTCTATTGGTGGAGGTCTGCCACTCGGGATCTCTACTGATCAGCCGGTCCTCCAGCCCCCCGTCAGTACAGCAGAGTCAGACGCCTGCATCAGTGGTCAGAGCTGGAAGTGTAATAGAAAGGAAATCGATAGGAGCGCTGCCTTCCATTACACTTTCGGCTCCAGATGTGTAATAGAAGGCATCGCTTCCTTTGACTCTGGAAGCAAAGCCTTTCTATTACACTTCCAACTATAACCACCGATTCGATTTTTCTGTGTCAACAGCAGGCTTAAGGATGAGCTGATCGACAAAGATCCAACGCAACTAGACTTGTGCCAATCAACTATCATTACTATCGATGACCTATTCTCAGGAAAGGCAAACGCCTGGAATATCCCTTCAGGAATAAAATGCACCCTTGTTTCAGGGCAAGTTTCACCGTGTATCTACTGGTCCCCATGTTTTCATCAGGCCATTCGGGCTTTCCCGTAGTTCGGATATTTTTTTTCTCTGAGATGGTGGGAAGTACATAGAATTACATTTAAAAATGAAAAGCCTGCAGCGGCAAGCAAAGTACAATGAAACCTTTGTTTAAATTCTCTCTCTGTTAATTTCAGGAAAAACTGAACCTCCGTGATGGTCCAAATGATATTGTCTTTAGCATAACTACACAGTACCAAGGCACGTGCCGCTGTGAAGGTACCATCTATCTGTGGAGCTGGAACGACAAGATCATCATTTCTGACATTGATGGAACAATAACAAAGTAAGTGTTTCTACAGTCGGCATTCAACAGGCAATAATTAATTGGCTCCAGAATGGTCATTGTATGTTGGAACCAGAACTGTATGCAAAACTAGTAATTGGTCTAAAAGCCCCCAAAAGGAATACGAAATAAAGATTAAAGATAAATAAGCAGATGCCAGACGTAGATAAAGTCCTGCTGGATGATGTAAATCACTTTCTACATTGAGGACGGGCGCCGCTTCAGGGTCCTGTACAGAAGACTCAGTGCTGCGCTCACCTGCTGTCCAAAGTTACCCCTCCACACAGGTAGAGCAGTAGAGAGGTGCTGCTAGACGGCCAATCAGTACATTTCACCGCTGTTTAACAGGGAAGTGCTGATTGGCTAGATTTTCCAGCAAAGTGCACGTGCGGCAGATCTGCACTGTCTGCCATTGGATGCGATTTAACCCCTTCCCTCCCCATTTCGTAAGGGTATATCATGGGAGCGGGGTGCTTCCCGTAAAATGACGTACCCTTATGTCATAGGAATAGCGCGAGATCATAACTGATCTCGCGCTATCCCTCAGCGGGAACCGGCTGTCAGTCATAGCCACCCCCGCTGCAGCAGCGGGGGTGCATTGGAGATGCGCCCCCCCCCCCCCCCCCCCCGCTGTTAACTCCTTGCCTGCCGCGAGATCGATAGATAGATCGCGGCATGGTAAGGGTTCACAGAGGGAGCACACTCCCTCTGTGAAGTTGCCGGGCTCTCGCGATATAATCGCAGGGAGCCCGGCCTGTTGCCATGGCAACAGGACGCCAGATACTGACGTCCTGTGTTGCCAGTGTCTGGGATCGCTATATAAGCGATAATGCCTTATCACAGCGATCATCAGTGCTTTGCTTTAAGTCCCTCAGAGGGACATAGTGTAAAAAAAAAGCTAATAAAAAATGTACAAAAAAGAAAAATGTAAAAACCTGTGCTTTTTGTGCTTTTTCTCATATTGGCATAAAAAAGAATTAAAATGACACACATTTGGTATTGACGTGTCTGTAACGACATGTACAAAAAGTTGAACACGCTTTTTATTTTGTACGGAAAAAGCTTTTAAAAAAAAAACACTAAAAAACAGAGGCAAAATTCTAATTTTTTTGCATTTTGCCTCCCGAAATATGCAATAAAAGTGATCAAAAAGGCTTATATTCCCCTAATTGGTACCAATAAAAACTACAGCCCTCACAGAGCTCCGTACGTAGAAAAATTTACAGGACTTTGAATGCAGCAATATAGAAAAAAAAGATTTCACAGAAAAGGGTTTTTACTGCAGAAAAGTGGAAAAACCTAAAAAAATTTAAGAATTTTGGTATCGTTGTAACCGTACCGACCCGCAGAAAAAAATGTATTTTATCATTTATGCTGCATGATTAACGCTGTAAAAAAAAAATCCCATTGCAGAAGTGATGCGTTTTTCTCTCCCAGTTATCATTAAAAAAAAAAGTTTTACAATATAGTCAATATACCCAAAAAGGACACCATAAAAAACTACAGTTCGCCACGCAAAAAACAAACCCTTATGCGTCCGCGTCGATCGAAAAGTAAAAAAGCTATGGCTTTTGAAAAATGGAGATGAAAATCCGCCAAAAATCGTTGCTTCCTTAAGCCCAAAATAGGCCATGTTATTAGGCAAGTGACAGATTCTCTTTAACCCCTTAACCCCTTGAGTGGCACGCCCGGAAAATTTCCGGGACGAGCTCCACTGCTCATAGCAACATAGCCCGGAAGATTTCCGGGCTATGTATCACTATGGGAGCTGCAGAGCACAATGCCACAAGCTGTGACAGTGTGCTCTGCCTGCACAGTCCCACACAGAGCAGTGCAAGGGCTTTGAAAAACCAGCAGAAGATATTGCCGACATGTCGGCAATGTCCTGCTTTGTTTACAAGTTGCCATAGAGACAGTCGGCTTGTCAGAAGCAAGCCGATGGTCTCTGTGGCAGGGAGAGCTGGTTGTTAGCTGTCAGAGGACAGCTAGGTACTAGCTCTTACAGCAGAGATCAGAGAAAACCTCCGATCTCTGCTGTGTTAACCCTTTACATGCTGCAGTCTGTGACTGCAGCATGTAAAGGGCTGTCACTGCAGCATGTAAAGGGCTGTCACCATCGGACCCCCAGAATGTGATCAGGGGTCCTGATGGGTCCCTGTGGAAGTCCCCTAAAGGGACAAAAAAAAAAAATTTTTTTAAATTTAAAAAAAAAAAAAGGTAAAAAATTATTAAAAAAATTAAAAAAACACTTGTCTCCCTTTACTTTGTAAAAAATCAAAAATACAATCGCACATGTGGTATCCTTGTGCGTCGTAATGACCCAGAGAAGGAAGTTAATACATTATTTAACCCCTTAATGACATGGCCCCTTTTTTTCTTTTTTCCCCATTTCTTTTTTTCCTCCCCCCTGTTTAAAAAATCACAACTTGTCCCGCAAAAAACAAGCCCTTATATGGCCGTGTCAATGGAAAAATGAAAAAGTTATGGCTCTTGAGACGCAACTGCAAAACTAGTTGAAATTCAATGATTAGACCATTTTAAAAAACCTGCCCTGGTGGGCACGACAGGGTGGTAGGAAACCTGCCACTCAAGGGGTTAAGGGCCCTCTCACACCTGCGCATTCTACTAGTATTACGCCGTACCAATCTTTACATTACTTGCAATTGTGCCACCCGCACACAGCGTGCAAAATGAGCGCACAAAAAATAAGCGCCATGCATGATCTTGGTGCATATTAAGGGCTTATACATGCCACGGTGATGGCAATTGTTGGCAGACAGTAAGTCACTGCGTACTGCAGCGTGGGAGCCCCACGCACGGTGTGCTGCCAAAGGAACGCTCGTCTAGGAACATTTAAAGTGCTTTAGGGCCAACTTCTTTTTTTATACTGGTCCACCGAAGTCCACGTGTCGGTTGACAGCGGACTCTCTTCAAAGTCCTGTGTGCTCACTATCCTATACAAGTCTATGGGAGAGCATGCGCACAGCACTCTGAAAAGAGACAGATTGTCATGCCCCGAATAGATTTCAGCAACTGGAACCAGGAAGCGAGTGAGTATTATATATATATATATATATATTCTCAATCACCCGGCTCCCTGTCACTTCAGCTCATGGTACCATAAGTTTAAGGTGCTTTAGGCAGGTGATGGCTTCCCTTTAAAGTTACAGCGGCTGAGGAAAGCATCATTGTGTGTTGAGAGTATTGTATCCCGAGGTCACTGTAACTTCAGGGATCTCTTAATAGACTCTAGTGGCAAGATGGTGACCAAGCATATACAAAGTCCATGTATGTGCTATCTGTAAACGTGGTCTTGGTAACACTTTGCTCTGGTGGAGTCTACTCATCACTTCCCACACACAGATTATTCACTGTGGGAACAGATTCCAGTACTACTATTAGACTGCTGCTCCAAACCACATGACCTCATTCAGTTTTACTGTACATTCATCCTGGGCTTTTTCCCCCTTTTTTTTTTTGGCTCTTGTAAATGTCTGTAGCATTAGATTAACCCCTTAATGACCAGCTTTTTTTTCTTTCTTTCATCCCAGTGTTCCTAGAGCTAAAACTTAAAAAAAAAAAACCACCTGTTGACAGTTGCAGGAGGGCTTGTGTTTTTAGTGGGACAAGTGTGTTTTACTCTTATTTGTAATGTTTAATGTGCAGTTTAATGTATTGAAAAACTTTGACAAAATTCTAAGCTGGGCGAATTGGAAGAATGAAAATCTGCCATTTTTGGGGAATTTTGCTTTTACGGTACAGAAAAAATGAGAAGTTAACTTTTTTTATTCTGCAGATCAGTACAATTACAGCGACCTATTAATTTTTTAATAGTTTGTCTCTTACTACTTAAAAACAAAAGTTTGCATTTAGTCTTCACTATTTTTTTCCTGTCAATAGGGCTGCACGAAGGCTTGTTTGTTTTTCAGAGTGAGCTGTAGTTTTTATTACCCTTAGGGTACATGCAACGATTTGATCACATTTTTATTTAATTTTTTTTTTGGTGAGGAGCTAAAAAAATGCCGTTCTGAGATTAGATTTGTGTTTGTTTGTTTGTTTTTCTTATGGTGGTATACACCAGCTCACCAGAATGCCTGTCTAGTTTTGTGCATCCATGCCAATCCCCATAGATTATTGATTGCTAATTATAATTAATTAACAATGCAGGAGGACCTGGCAATCACTATTTAAAATCTATTGGAACAACTTCCTGTGATACAGATGAAGGTCACATCAGCTGGCCGGGGTTTGGGAGGGTCAGCAATGTGGCATCGGAGGAGGACCCCTTCCAGTTAGCTGCTTGGCTCCTATTGCGGCTGTATGAAACAGCTGATGGCTGTTGGGTATGGAGTGGCCTCTGCTCCCGGCCTGCTCTGTACTAGTCCTGCAGTCAGATAATGTACATATAGATCATTTGTTGTTAAGGAGTTAAGGTTTGTAAGGGTTTCTCGAGCTCTTGGGTAAATCTGGGAATCATTAGTTTGGTGATGGTAATTTCCTGTAATTGTGATGTATCTAGAATTTGATATTTTATGGATAAAATAACCTCATGCTCAGATGAAATTTTCCATCTTTATTACATTATTAAATGCTTTTCCCAAACCAATCCTGGTCCGTATGATTAGTTAATTTACAATCTGTCTTCTGTCCTATGAAAATCGGTGTGGACAGAGGACGGCGCATATCTAAATGGTTCCAGGTCATTAATCCTACATGCTCTTTGCAATGTATTTTCATGTTCACTGTAAAAATATTTGACTATGGTATTATAATTTCTCTGCTTGAAGCGTGATTTACACCTAAAGATTCAAAAAGAACCATCCATACGCTTTTAATTAAAAAAAATAAAAAAAAAGCACCTTGGAGAAGTTTGTCAATTTGCTGCAAAGCTCAGCATGCAGTTACATCTCAGGCAGATATACAAAGTATTAAGTTATGGTTGATTAGATGAATGGTCTTGCTACCTGAGGCCCTAAAATTAATCTCCCCCCGGCCTATAAAAAGACTCCCAGCAGCTACTTGTGTAGTGGACATCTTTTGCTTTGTGTGGAGCTTGTTGACTGCTAAACGCCTCTACAATGCCTAGTCTTTTTTATAGCATGTTTTCATACCTACTCAGGGCTCTTCCTCAGGCTTAATGCCTGAGGAAGGACCCTGAGAGGTTCGCAAGCTCGCTATAACATGTATTTTTGTTAGCCATTAAAAGGAATCGTACCTACAACATTACTTGGTTTCTCTTACTGAGAACAATCACACTTCTGACTACTGGAACTTGTTAGTCTATGCTTCTCTCAGTTTGTGTATTTTTAAAAATGGGTGGATATGGTACCAGTCATGTCTTTAGAATTTACTGACTAAGTGGTGATGTTGTGGTTATGGCATATATTATAAGTTACAATACATCCCACCTCCTTTCTTTCTTTTTTTATTAAATATTTTGATTTTCATTACTTTTCTTAGGCTGGATGCACACGACCGGGGTCTGAATCCGGATGCAGGATCCTGCAGTGGAATCTGACCCTGTGCCCGGCCAGTGACCCTGCATACCTGTCAGTAGTCATCTTTGCTGCGTATGGTCCGGACGGCTTGTCGTCAGACATGCACAGGACAAGTTTTCCTGCGCCGTCGCTAGGTGATGACATGGAATCCGTGACCTGTCCGCAATGTTAATCGCAGACAGTCCGATGGTCGGATGGCTTTCATTGACTTAAATAGAAGCCGTCCGTACAGACACTGCGCTAAAACACAGCATGCTGGGATTTTTCCTCCGCTAGTGAAAAATCACAATTTATTTCTACTCGTGGAAAGAAAAAGACGGTTTTCCATGGCATGCTATGGGAAGGTAATTGCTGCGGAACCCAGAGGCAGATACCCGCTTCGGATTCCGCAATGCACATCCGGTCGTGTGCAGCTGGACTTAGTTAACAAAAACTTCAATAAAAACAAAAAGCGTTGTTCCCTCCCTTGAGTCTCTCTCGTGTATCCAATATATAGATAGTCCAGCATCCTGAGTAAACAGCGGGAAAATTAGCTTTACAGGCCCCACATGTTATCGTGGAATGTTAGTGAATGTAACTCCATAGAATAATAAGGCAAGATCTAGAACGATGTTGATAACATTCATATCTCTATGGACATGTTTCTAAATCCATCATCTCTTATTTAAGGTCGGATGCCTTGGGTCAGATTCTGCCTCAGCTCGGGAAGGACTGGACTCATCAGGGCATTGCCAAGCTCTACCACTCCATACATGAGTATGTATCTGGTTTCCTGTGCTAAACTAATTCCTTTATTTAGACAACAATGAGGTCACCATTACGGCTTCCATGGATACCAGGATGTTTGTGTCAGCGCAACGTTTCCTACAGAATTTGTTGGCCCTTGAGTATCCATTAGCAGTATGATATGCTAATCTGTCAGCTGTGCCTGAAGTTAGATTATTCATCCCATGTCTGAGATGACTCTCCTGCTGATGAATCATATGGTATCGGGTCGAGTGATATCACAATTCTTCAGCTCTTGCTTTTCAAGAATCCTGTAAAAAAAGTTGCAGGGTTGTCTGTATTGCCAAGATCTTATGAAGCGTACTGTACTTGTAAAGTCAAAAAGGTTTAACAGTTAGATCTGTAATAGAGATGAGCGATCATACTTCCTCTCTCTCAAGTAAATCGCCTTAACATTGCCTTTTTCGAGTACCTGCTGGCTCGTCCCTAAAGATTGGGGGGGCTGGGGCTTGCAGAGGGGATCGAGAGAGATCTCTCACACTCCACCCCGCTTCCCTCCGCCGCCCCCCCACAGCCCCCCCAAATCTTCAGGGACAAGCCAGCAGGTACTCGAAAAAGGCGATGCTCTCGAGTAAATCGCCTTAACGAGTATGCTCGCTCATCTCTAATCTGTAACATTACTGCTCATTTTTTTATATATTAACTTTCCAATTTCAGGAATGGATACAAATTTCTGTATTGCTCTGCCCGTGCTATTGGCATGGCAGACATGACTCGAGGCTACTTGCACTGGGTGAATGACCGAGGCACTATACTTCCTAGAGGACCTTTAATGCTGTCTCCAAGCAGCCTTTTCTCTGCATTCCACAGGTATTTCTTTACCCGGTGCCAAAAACATCGCTCTTCATTGCACATGCAGTACCAACATACTGTTTAGTCCCTGAGCTATAGTGTCACAATGATGGTTAAATTTATAGTGTTTTTTTTTTTTTTTTTTTTTTTTTCTCTTTTGCGGTCTTCTTTTTGGTCAGCTTATTGAAGCAGCTGACTTTTGCAATGCGAGCTGCCATCATACAGTAGACCAGCTACTTTGAATAGTTGATGGTTTACACTTCACTGACACTTTGTGGTCTCTTCTAGGGAGGTCATAGAAAAGAAACCCGAAAAGTTCAAGATTGCCTGCCTCAATGATATTAAAAACCTGTTTGGGCCACATCAGCAACCCTTTTATGCTGCTTTCGGAAACCGTCCTAATGTAAGTACTACAGGTGAAACGCTACACTTCTCTCCTTGTAGAGATGGCTTCAGATACTGTATACCTTACATTTCTGTGGTCCGGTTTAAACTACCCATACAAGAGAGATGCCCTCTTTAAAGTCATCTCCTGATACACAGTGACACAAAACATCATTTTTTTGGGTTTTTTTTTAACCACTGGGCCGTGTTTTGACATAAATCTAATCCATAGAAATATCATCGTATGTAAGGCCGAAAAAATACATTGTCCATCCAGTTCAGCCCATTACCCTCCAATATTGATCCAGAGGAAGGCAAAAAATCCCAATGAGGTGTAGAAGCAAATTTTTCTAAATTCCTTCCTGACTCCAATCTGGCAATCAGAATAATCCCCAGATCAACAACCCTTCTGAAGTAATCAGTGAGTATAACATGTAATATTGCACTCAAGGAAGGCGTCCAGACCCATTCTTGAAATCTCTTTCGGAGAGTTTGCCATTACCATGTCCTCAGGCAGAGAGTTCCATAGTCTCACTGCTCTTACAGTAAAGAACCCCCTTCTATGTCTGTGTAGAAACCTTCTTTCCTCGATGTAGAGGAGGCCCCCTTGTCACAGTCCTGGGTATAAGTAAATTAGACCAATTGGCGTGTCCTGTGGCAACCATTCATATTATTCAATACTTTTATATTTTTGTGAGGGAAGGATGTAAGAATCTTCCATTTTTAATTGTTCTGAGAGCAAAGAGGGACATTGGGATGTTCATTTACAATTGAGTGAGGTTGGGCATGCATGTAGAGTGAATACAGCACTACTTTGATCATTATAACAGTCTGGTGGGAGCGATGATGTTCAGCAGAGCTCTCAACATATAAAAGTATAACTGAAGACTTTTTACGTTGCAGCATACAACAAAGGCTTTTAGGAGCGTGTGTGATAAATCTACAAAGCTGTCACTTATACGCGGTCTGGTGTATGATATGCCTTACATTATCTGCTATGTATATGTACATGCCACTCTCCAAAGAGAATTGTTATCCGCTATGATACGGGGGCGAACAGACGAGCAGGGCTGCTTTTCTCATTGTTCGTTCTTGAACAAAAGTGGAACGGTGCCAAAGGTTATCAAACACAGGGGATCCCCCTGGAAGTTTATGTAGTCTTCCAGCGTCTTCACATTTCCCCATGACTCAGTATTTCCTGAGGCCCACGCCATGGGAATAGAAGTTATGTCTCTGGCCGGCCGGCCAGCTTCTGTGTTGAAATGTTTATATCTGGATGCTTTTTAAAATACTTTCCTTCAGTACGAACCGTTAACCCTGGCTGTACCACGGTCTATGGCAGATCACATGACTTGTATCACATTTACGTTGCGTTGTCTTGCAGGATGTTTTTGCTTATGTGAAAGTTGGAGTTCAAGACTGTCGAATTTTTACTGTGAATCCAAAAGGAGAATTGATACAAGAGAGGACAAAGGGGAACAAGACAACGTAGGTCTCCCTCCTTGATGTTGTATCTTGGTGGGCACGTTGTGTGCATTTTGGGTGTATTGTATGTGTTACATGAGTAAGGCTTTTAATTGATCTACTGAATAGAACCACAGCATTGCTCTGTGTGCTGAAACACAATTCATCTGTTTTGTGAGCCATCATTTTAAAATGTAAATATATTATACACTGCCTGAGGGTAATTTTTTTGTTTATTTTTTTTCTTCCTTCGCTTATCTGACATCGTCATGCTGAACTTCATGACGAATTTTGGTTGATCCATTATTGATTGTCCCCTTCATCCATTGTATTTTACATAACCTAGTTCAATCCAGCTTGATCAGTGTTAGACCATGGACAGTTTCACACGGCTGAGAATAACGCACCAGTTTTGTGCGTTGTAAGACTCGTGCAGATATGATCTCCTTTCTTTTGAATGGAGTCTTAAGGCCTATTTAGACACAACGATTATCGCTCAAAATCTGTCTTTTGAGCGATAATTATTGTCTAAATGTGTTCATCTTTCACTATTCGGCCAAACGACTATTGTCAGTTCTGCTTGAAAACCGTCCTTCAGCAGAACAGCTGATAAGCAGGACTGCACCTTTGTTCTGCCAGGGAAGAGCTGGTAACAGCTGATAACATTGTTACAGCTGTTCTCCCTTCTCAGCCCTGCTGGCAGAACAGCTGATAAGCAGGACCACACGCTGTGTCTGCTGTCCATGATGCAGAATTCTCCAAGGGAAGCCCATGGCTAAACAATGGAGCTAATTACAGAGCTCAGACCTCCTGCTGAGTTCTGTAACCACTCCCAGAATCTCATTTGCATGCAAATAAAGCACTAATAGCAATTATTGCCTATTAGTACTTTATGCAAAACGATTGCTGATCTTTCAATCTTTTGAAAGGTGTGTGAGACTTGGCCCATACACCTAAAGGTCCATTTGCACGTCCTGATGATCACTCAAATGACAGTTTGAGTGACAGCTTTGAGCGACTATTTTGCATAAACTATTAAGTAGCTACTCAACTACTTAAGAGCAATTAAGGGTGAAAATGAAGCCTGAGTTGAAAACCGTTAATAGCCCGAGGGCTCTTATCTGCATTCAGATCCTTTGTTCTCTAACGGGAAACAATGCTATGAGCACTCCCCATGGAGAACTGCTGATAAGGCTGAATGGCGATTTTTAGGTTGGACTGAATTTAATGATCAGTTAGCAGGGCATGATGGGTGTACATTTAGATGCAACGATTATCGCTAAAACGATCGCCTCTTAGCCTTTTTTTAAAAGCAATTATTGCTCTGTGTAAATGGGCCTTAAGTGATGATTTCCCTCACTGTGATGCAGTGAGGTAAACATTAGCTGCATGTTCTATTTTTTTGCATTCCTCAGAACGCATCACCCATTGCTATCATAGCGTGCGATGTACATGTGAGTGCAATAGGACCTTTCAATGCTCTATCACGTGTGAAACTTGTGTTAGACTATCAGAATTTCACAAAAGGAATGCAAACCGTATTTTTTTTTTTTCCACCTGAAAATCGCCTTGCATCTGCAGGTAAAATGCAGGTTGATGAGCACAATATCGGACAGAGTTTCTTGACTTCATATCGCGCTCGGCCGTGTAGGTAGCCTTACATGATGGAATTTATGTTGGTTGTAATAAATTGTTAAATCTTCATAATTTAGTTACAATTTGACTTGAGCCTATGTTTTCTCCCCTCTTCTCTCCAGGTACACCCGACTAAGTGAGCTGGTTGAGTACGTGTTTCCTCTGCTGGACAAGGAGCAGAGTTGCGCTTTCTCTTGCCCAGAGTTTAGTTCTTTTTGCTATTGGAGAGACCCACTGCCTGAATTGGACCTGGCAGCCTTGACGTAAATGGCGCATGAGCATGTCTGGAACTGTTGGCGGACATGAAGACATTTTGGTTGGGAAGCGCTTACCTGGAGTATTACTGACGTGATGAACCTGCATTATTGTCTGTTGTTTCCAATGCCTTGATCTCACTTTGTCTTACAGTTGGTTAGTAATTTGTAGCCAGTAAAGATATTGTATCCTATTGACATATTCAGGGAAAACGTTAGAGAAAAGTAACTTTTTTTTTTTTTTTTTTATTACAATATCTTAATTCACTGTAATTTAACTTTGTTCTCATTGGAAGATGCATTGCACATTTTATCTTGTGTTCAAGCATACCTTGAAGTGTAATTGTCTTTCTCTATCATGTTGTGCCTCCTTGAAATTTTCATCCTTAAAGCCATTGGGGTGTAGCGTCTATTGCAGGGCAATACGCTTCAGGACCCACAAGCAGTAAAGACTTTATAAGTGCGAAGTGGAAATAGCACAGTGTGCAAGTATTGTTTCCTAGAAGACGATTGGTCCTTCAGCATCTGTGAAAATGCTTCATCCAAATATGTATAACAGTGCAATTATTTATTTTTACCTGCATTTCAAGCCACTAAAACATATAGAATGTTTAAGGCATTTGTGTGCAATCTTTCAGTTTGTTTGTTTTTTTTGTTTGTTTTAGGGTGTTTTTGGTTATTTTTCTCTTTTTTTGAGACTTACTGGCCATCCACTTTTGTTTAAATTTGTAACCGTTAAATATTTTGCTTTAAAATTACATTTCATCTTCATGGTAATGAATGTTCGCTGTTTTACTCAATGAAGAAATGTCTGCTGGAGAGGTTTTGTGCAAAGTACTTTTTACAAATGGTATCTCTAGGGAATATTGCAGACCGTGATTATTCCTTTGCTTCCTGCAGCAAAACTCCTAAAGAAAAGCTGGACAGCTCCGTACATTGCACAGTGGCCCAGGTTGGTACTGCTGGGTGAATCTTGGCCTGCAGTACCAACCCAGTCCACACTGCCATGTACAGAGGTGTCTGCTTCCTGCAGCAAACTGTCTAGAAGTGGAACAACCCGTTGACTAGGCCAAGACTAGAAAATAAAGGCTTTGCTGTTTTTTTCCGGAAACTGCATTATGTCTGCCCATAGGCTGCCCTTGGAATTGCAACCAATCGGCTATTGCGATTCATTTGTTTGGTGCAAGTTTGACAGCGGCTGTAAATGTCTGATCAGCTGCTGTGATTTAGTGCTAATCTTAGAGCCATGTCGGTCATCCATGATTGGTCATCTGTTTAAGCCTCACCTGTATGTTAACTAATTCCATTTGCTATCCTCCAGTAAATTCCTCAACCCATCCCCTATAAGCGTTTAAAATGGTCTGTATAAATAATTTTTTTATAGTACTTTATAGAAATGTATATAAAAGCTGGAAAAATGAAGCTGCTTATTCTGCAAATATCAGAATTCTGCACTAGCAGCAATGTAACCTAATGCCAAATATTGGATTAAGATAAAAGAGAAGTTTGGAAGGTTCGATTTCCTAATTACAGGGTACAAGCCAACATTGCCTGACTAACCTCCACTTCACTGGTGCTGGCTGTGGTTATTTGCAGAAAGTGTGCAATAAATTTTCCTTACAGCCAGTAAGAACTCATTCTGCACATTTCTTTCCTTTCTGAATGTCCCGACTTTACTTACGGTATGAGTCTACTTTTACATGGTGAAAAATTTGTGAAAAGGATTCAATTGTGGTAGGTATCCTGTTCAATGCTATCCGAATAAAAGTGTTCAAATATTTTATATATCTCACGTGTCTTGTGCTTGATTGGTGGGATGATGTCGTGTCAACATGTGTACAGATTTATCTAAGTTTGGATACCTCCTACAAATGACCTTCAGAGTTGCTGTGGAGGTTAACCCAATACACAATGCTACCTGGACTTCAATGGTTAGTCCGGGGATTTAATTCAAGATATTTCCGTGTTTTAGTGCTTCTATTGAAGGAATTTGGGAGAGCTTCTATAAGAAAGTCTTACAGTGAAGGCAACTAAAGTTGAAAGCAGTGGGGTTTTTTTTGTTTTTTTTTTTTCTTTTTGCAAACCTACATCAATACATGGAAATGACAACATCTCAGGACAAAGCAGAGTTTCATAGGACAGAAAAGTTCTGGCATAGATCCTGCTAGGTTGTGAAGCAGTTCTGCAGGAGTATTGGCCACACAGACTGGAGAGCTATTTGCCGTTGCCACAAAATATATGGACATGCTATGAACAGCTTACAGGAAAGGTTCATTGATTCATGCTGCTTGTGCCAAATTCTGCCCTTCGGACTCTGCCTCTCCCTGCTTGTATAAAGGAAGAGAGCTGTCCCTCTTCATGCAGCGGGCAGGGAGAGGCTAGCTCAGCCCGCCCCTTTGACTCTGAAGTTTGGCTTGGAGTTGAGATCAAAGTGTAATTATTCTGAAATGCAGCAAGGTTTCAAAATAAAGCAACAGGCACGCCGAAACTGACAGAATCCCTTTAATAAACTCCTCATTACGTGACCTGTGTGGAGGGGGTGCTTGAGCACTGTACAAGACGACCGTGGGCCACATGGGACACATTTCCAGGGCACTAATCGTTGTGTAGCATTAAACCCTGGTGGCTGATCTTGGCATCAGGACACTGTGCTGTTCTGGTCCTTTTTCAGAAGCCTAAACTTCAAAAGAAGGGTATTATTTCAGATATTTGCATCCTGATACACTGTACCCATATTACTAGGCTTTTTTTTTTTTTCTTTTACTGCAGCAAGTCCATTCCATACAAGATTAAGAAGTATTTCTTTGGTATGTAATATGAATCCACTGTCTGACGTCTAAAGACATACTGATTACGGGGCTGTACAGCTCCGATGTCAGAAGATGTCCGGCAGGGTATTCTTACTGTATATTACTGGCCGCTCTGTTGTCGGGGGGGGGGGGGGGGGGCCCTCTCCAGCATGTCACATACTGCAGCACTGGCTCTAGCCAGCAGGTGGCGCCATTCTATAATGGCAAAAAGACAATGCCCCCTAGGAAACCCTGAATCCAAAATTGGATTGCAAAGGGTTAAACCCTAAAGTTTATTCCAGATCTGACAGGAATTTGGTTATCTCTTACTTATTTTTTTCCATCCTCTGTTACCTTCTAATCAACTAGTGTAACTTCGAGGTTTTTTTCCCCAGTAGTGTTCTGGTTTAGTGACGCTATCTGGTGACAGGTTTATTTATCTGCATTTATATTTTAACAGTGCTTCTGTTTCCCTTCCTGATCTTTGTAACATAATAAGGAAAATATGTAACAATGCAAATTCTTGGTGATTATCCAGTAAAGGGTCCCTTTAGAATTTTCAGGGGGCACTGACCTTAACCCCTTGAGTGGCAGGTTTCCTACCACCCTGTCGTGCCCACCAGGGCAGGTTTTTTAAAATGGTCTAATCATTGAATTTCAACTAGTTTTGCAGTTGCGTCTCAAGAGCCATAACTTTTTCATTTTTCCATTGACATGGCCATATAAGGGCTTGTTTTTTGTGGGACAAGTTGTGATTTTTTAAACAGGGGGGAGGAAAAAAAGAAATGGGGAAAAAAGAAAAAAGGGGCCATGTCATTAAGGGGTTAAATAATGTATTAACTTCCTTCTCTGGGTCATTACGACGCACATGGATACCACATGTGTGATTGTATTTTTGATTTTTTACAAAGTAAAGGGAGACAAGTGTTTTTTTTATTTTTTTAATAATTTTTTTACTTTTTTTTTTTTTATTTTTTAAAATTTTTTTATTATTTTTTGTCCCTTTAGGGGACTTCCACAGGGACCCATCAGGACCCCTGATCACATTCCAGGGGTCCGATGGTGACAGCCCTTTACATGCTGCAGTGACAGCCCTTTTACATGCTGCAGTCACATATTCTGCAGCATGTAAAGGGTTAACACAGCAGAGATCGGAGGTTTTCTCTGATCTCTGCTGTAAGAGCTAGTACCTAGCTGTCCTCTGACAGCTAACAACCAGCTCTCCCTGCCACAGAGACCATCGGCTTGCTTCTGACAAGCCGATGGTCTCTATGGCAACCTGTAAACAAAGCAGGAGGTTGCCGACATGTCGGCAATATCTTCTGCTGTTTTTTCAAAGCCCTTGCACTGCTCTGTGTGGGTCTGTGCAGGCAGAGCACACTGTCACAGCTTGTGGCATTGTGCTCTGCAGCTCCCATAGTGATACATAGCCCGGAAATCTTCCGGGCTATGTTGCTATGAGCAGTGGAGCTCGTCACGGAACTTTTCCGGGCGTGCCACTCAAGGGGTTAAAGGAACTTCTGTCATCGTATTGAATGTGCTGGGTGATTTAGTATATTACTGCCCAAAGTATAACCCCCAAGTCACTTTAAACTTCAGGGATATTAATCTCCCAGTCAGGAAGCGTAAGCGATTTGTAAATCAATTACTCCTGCTTTGGTGCAAATGACAATGGGTGCACTGGAGAGGTAACACAGCAAGACAGACTTAAGACAAAAGATCCTGCTTACTCTATAATCTAGTTTATTTACTACTTTGCTTAGGAAAATGGGGTTTTGCATGGCAGTGTGAATGGGAATGGATTAAAGGGGTTTTCTAGGACTAGAATACTAATGGCCCATTTTTAGGACCGGGTCTTAATATCAAATCATTGGGTTTAACTCCAAGCATCTTCAATGACGAGCCAGTGTCTTTCGTTGTTTTCAAGGCACAACTCTAAGTTTTGTGGTGTTTGTGTCTCATCCTACATCCTACAGCTCTCCACAGCTTGGTCATATTCAAGTGAATGGAATGAAGCTGCAATACTAGGCGCAGCAACTAGGAAATGTATGGTGCTGTACCTGGTAAACTCTGAAGCGGAAGAAATGGTTGCTGATCATGGAGGAGGTAGACTATGACAAACATCAAATCAATGGGGGTCCTAGGACTGACCTCACCACAAAGTCAAGGGAAAGCTCCTTTTTAAAGGGGTTGTCTCGCGGCAGCAAGTGGGGTTATACACTTCTATATGGCCATATTAATGCCTTTTGTAATATACATTGTGCATTAAATATGAGCCATACAGAAGTTATTCACTTACCTGCTCCGTTGCTGGCGTCCTCGTCTCCATGGTTCCGTCTAAATTCGCTGGCAGCTTGCTTTTTTAGACGCGCTTGCGCAGTCCGTTCTTCTCCTTTCAGCACGAGCCGCTTCAGTGTGCTCCCCGCTACAGCTCTTCTGCGCATGCGCAGACGAGCTGTCACTGCTCTGGAGCGGCCATTCTGTACCATCCTCTGTTAGAGGAAGGTGCAGAGCCGCCCAGCTGTCCCGAGAAGCCGCCCAGCTGTCCCGCCGTCCTGGTAAGTGATGGGCCAGGGGGGCTGCCGCTGCGCCGGGGGGGGGGCTGCCGCTGTGATGGGGGGGGGGGGGGGCTGCCGCTGCGCCGGTTACCTGCTGCCTGGCGGTGGGTGACTGGTCGGCCGTGTTCACTCCAGGGGTCCGGTCGGCGGCTGCGGGGCGTCTGGTTGTCAGGGAGACACAGCTGGTAGCGTCTCAGGAGCGCGCACGTCGGGCTACAGCAAGCGACGGGAAAAGAGCCGGCGGCCATCTTGGGAAAATTTTTATAAGTTGCTGGAACGGTAAGTACAAACCAGCTAGAAAAGTCATTTACAGGGGGGCTTAGTAATGTATGCTTAATTAGGGGGGACTGGGCAATAAAAAAAAAATCCACTCCTGCCTCGAGACATCTCCTTTAAGGCCTCGTTCACACAAGCGCTGTTTTAGCGCATTATAGGCACACAAAGAACGTGCTACTATTAAAACCAATGGTTTCCTATAAAACTATTCAGATGAAGCAATTTTAGATGCGCTACATACTTGTACCCAACAAAGATAGGACATGCGACTGCAATGCTTGCAACTAAGGTCCGTGGTGCATGAAAAGATAGGACCTGACCTATCTTTGTGTGCTTTCCGTAGACTCCTTTTGAGAGTTGGATTACACGAACTACATGCCCCGAATTGTGTGAATGGGCTAATTAAAATATCTGGAAATCACCCATTCATGTGATCTTTTCACATGCCTATACTGCACTAAACGGCACTTGTTTGAACAAGGCATAAAAAGGTGAATGAAGAAAGCTGATTAATTTAAGATTATTTGAAGAGGGTTTAGGGTTGGACGGGAGAATGGTCCAGGGCCAAGAGGCAGTTGATAAATATATATCCAAGGAGATTAGGAAGTTGGATGGAGCTGGTAGTGAAGACAGGCAAGCTTACAGATGGTAAATGTATTTTTCTAGCTTCTAATGACTCCTTGATCTTATTTACATTTAAGAGACTGACTTTCAGGGGAAAGAAAATCTATAGAAATGACCTCACTATATGTTGAGTTATTGGGACTTGCCATATTAATTGAACCTTAAAGTTGCTTCTGTAAATTAGTTTTAACTTTATTACAGCTGTGAAGCTACAAACCTTACATAATATGTTGTGCTACTCCAGGGAAAATGAACAGTCAACACCCAGAAATTAACAGACATGGGCGATCCTCCCAGCTAAGCACAAAAGGACTTCACAGTTACGGTCCTGACTTCTAGATGGCCTCTTCTCAAATGAAATCTTCTAGTCGGTATCTCTTATAATTGCTCTCTAGCATACCTAGAGCCAAAATTAAAAACTTGACTCTGCTGATCAATCTTTGTGTAGTAACTATGGCAGTGTTATCCCTTTTAGGCCTCCCTCAGACAGGCGTTCGCAAAAACACTGTTTACTTCTGTTTCAGCACAGCTGAAAACGCAGCCAAAGAAGCTGGGGGGAGGCAATACTCACTTAGCAGGCGCCATCCGGGTCCCTCTCAGTGCTCTCCGGCGTTTCTCCAGGCTTCTGTGTTGTTGGCACTGACAGAACATCTCTTTCTGGTAACTGGGATTGAAAACCCCGCCTCCAGCAAGAGATTGCTCTGATTGGGTGAGCCAGCGCTCGATGCACAAGTCGCAGCCATTCATTGAATGGCTGTGATTGGTTCATCGAGCGCTAGCTTTGGTTCTTGAGCGCTGGCTCAGCCAATCAATCTCTTGCTGGAAGCGGAGTTTTCAATCCCCCATTGAAATGTTCTGTCGCCACTGACAACTGCACGGAAGCCTGCGGGAGCGCAGCAGGAAGGACCCAGACTGCACCTGCTAGGTGCATATTGCCTTTTTACTTTTATGTAGTGTGGCTAGGGCGTTTAACGCTGTTGAAAACGCGGCATCATTTTAATGAGCGACGCACAGCATCTAAAAATGCTGAAACGACTAAAAATAGAAGAAGCACCGCTCGAAAAGCGCGGCGCAGTCAGGGCTGTGGAGCAACTCAAGGAAGACAGTCAACCATATTTTAAAAGCCCTTTAAAAAGTAATTGGGCGTAAATTGAAGAGGGTGATGAGGAGCAGAAAGGAAATCTATTGTTTTAATATTCTTTTGTGCGTACAATTCAGAAAAATGTCAGATGAAATGCAGAATGGTGAACTCTTCATTAAATGTCACCTACCTAAAGTTCCTTTTAGAGGGAATGATTCTTGGGTACTTAACTGCTGGGATGACTGGTGAGCATTTATCACTCCTGTGATTTCACAGAAGAGCTGTTCGGTGATTGCTTCTAGCCGCCCACCTCTATTTATAGTAAACAGGCAGTCAGTCATAGCTAAACGACCACCTGTTTAGACAAGCAGATTGTCATTCGGTTTTTATGCCTACCTCAACTTAATGACAAACAATATGCAAACAAACTATATTGTTCGGGTGCTGACAGTGTTTAAACTGAACAATTACGTTTCACGCAATTCAATGATAATCTGAACAATTATCATTCAGTGCAAAGAAGTGCAGGGACTGTATGCAGAGTTCTCCACAGGAGCGCTAATAACATTGTTTTCAGCTGCTGTCCCATGGGAGAACAATGGAGCTGTATGCAGATAACAGACCACCCGCTGTTATCTGCATACAGCGAAGGGAGCCTCATTTATATGCAAATGAAGCAAATGGGCATTAGTTCCCATTAGTAGCTTATGCAAAATAATCACTCAAACTATCTTTTGAATGAATTTTGAGCGATCATCTTTGCGTGTAAATGGGGCTTAAGTTCTTGGATTGGGCAGGAAAGTTACAAATGCAGTTTAAAGTAGAATTAACCTCTAAAATTGTGACCTGTTTTAGAGACAAGTCAAGTTTTGATCGGCGTGGGTCTGGGTGCTAAAATAACTGGACAGAAGCATTCAGCTGAGTGCTGTCCACATTTGTTTGTCACTACAAGCACTGCACAGACACCATTGACTGTATATGGAGCTCGTATACTGGTCTGAGCAGTGACAAAAACGGCAAAACGGAAAGCACTCAGATAAGCGCTTCTGCTGTTCCTTTTGACAATCTGTGGGGGTGGCAGAAGCCGGATCCCCACCAAACAAAACGTATGAAATGCTGTGGCATGCCAAAAACTTTAAAAAAGTTACTTAACCTTGCCGTTATCAGTATTAAAAGGTATGTACATTGGAAGGGAAAACACATGTCACTATTACATTTTAAATAGGAAAACACTGGTAACACTGACATGAAAAAAAGACTTGGGGATTTTAGTTAACTGTAAACTTAACTGGATCAACCAGTGTCAGGCAGCTGCTGCCAAGGCAAATAAGATAATGGGGTAAATCAAAAGAGGTATAGGGGCACATGACGAAAACATTATTTGCAAAGCAGTGGTCAGACCACACATGGAATATTGTGTACAGTTTGGGGCACCGGTACTAAAAAAGACATATCAGAGTTTGAGTGGGTTCAAAGAAGGAGAACTAAATAAACGGAATGGGTGAAATACAATCCCCAGTCAGAGAGGTTCTAAAAATTTTGGTTTTTCTTTTTTTTTTTTTATTTTGCTTAGTATCAATATACCAGGGGCTTAAAGAGAGATCTCTCCTATCATCTTGTATTCATATAAATGACTGTGACTAACAAGTGGGCATCCAAGAAAGGTTTTTACACTAACATAAAATGGGGTTCTTTACTGTGATACTATGGAACTCTCTGCCTGAGGACTTTGTGATGGAGAACTCAAGGGACCTTTCACATGGGCTGCAGTTGGGATGCAGGACACACCCAAATCCGCAGGTCTAACTACAGAATTGCAGGCAGGTTTTAAGCTATTTTCAATTCTACATCAAAATCCGCATGCAGGCTGCTGATTGTGGTGCGGAATTTACCGCGGCTTGCAGTATGTCCTAATTCTGGCCTGTATGAAAGGTCCTAAAAGAGTTCAAGAGGGGCCTGGAGGCCTTTCTTCAGTGTAACAGTATTATATGCTATGGGCACTAGATTACATCAGAAGTTGTTGCTTCAGTGATTTATTTTGATTTACAGATTTGGAGTCGGGAAGGAATTTCTTCCCCTAAAATAAAGAAAATTGGCTTCAACATTGCAGGATGATAGTTGGATGGACATGTTTATAGCCTTACAGCCTCTTAGTATTTACTTTATGGTTTAGAGAGTACCCAGGACTTGCATCAGACCATGACTGATGGGCTTCTGGTCAGTATTGCACAAGTGCTATAATTATTGTCAGTGCCTCAGTCATCGCCTGATAAAGATCCCAAACAGGATATTCACTGCATGGGATTAGGTACACAAAGTTAGACGTGGAACATGTGAACGTACCGGGGATCGTGAACTCCTGTTGTGCGTTAGGGATTTGTAACTACTCAGGCTAGTTTCACGCGGGCGAGGGTGGTATCTGGCTGTGATTCATTGCCCAATATTGCCCTCTCCACCGGTGTGAAAGCCCCATGAAGGAAATCCTGGCCGCAGCAAAGGATTGCAAAGTTCTCCCGCTGCTTTCAATAGGGCCGGCGCCCCTTTCACACGGCCCGAGAAAATCGAGCGAGATTTGTGCATTGTGAGACACTACTTCCCTGAAGTGATGGAAGGCAGTTTTGACACAAAAATGCCTTGGATCCGTGGGGACATCGCATGTTGGGTAGTTTTTATTAAATCAGTTTTTACAAGCTGCAGCTTAGATTGCTTGTATCAATGAGTGATGGGCTATCTTTGACCTCATAGCGATTGCTTCTTATGCACAGTATAGGAAGAAAGCTGTTGATCCGCAGGGAGGGGGAGGAGCCACAACTCATGAATATTAAGGACTACATTCTCTTTGTACTGCAGCTTATAAAAACAGATTTTATGGAAGCTACATTGAATCGAGTGAGTGAGTAACCTCTTGAATCAGGGTTTCTGGCACTAGTCTCATCCTGGTGACTGATTTCCTTTTAAAATATACACTTCTTTTAAAAAGAAAAAAATAATCCTGCAGCCACATAAGGAGGGTCACAGGAATGTCTTCACAGCATTGTCACACTTCTGTGGCTGCCTGATCACCAGATTTATCGCCAAAAGAACATGTACGGGGCCATCTAGGATGCCAACTTCAATAGTTTATGAGTTTGCACAATTTAGAGGCTCAGTTACAGTAAAGGTATACCGATATACCACAAAATACCATACGGAACTTGTATGCCTCCATGCCCACCCGTATCACATCTTGAATCCAAGCTAGAGGTGGCCCAACAGCGTACCAGATCCTTCATGCCCGCCTGTATCACATCTTGTATCCAAGCTAGAGGTGGTACAACAACATACTAGAGCCTCCATGCCCATCCATATCACATCTTGTATCCAAGCTAGAGGCGGTACAACAGGGTACTAGAGCCTCTGCGCCCGCCCATATTACATCTTGTATCCAAGCTAGAGGCGGTACAACAGGGTACTAGAGTCTCCATGCCCACCCGTACCACATCTTGCATCCAAGCTAGAGGCGGTAGAACAGGGTACTAAAGCCTCCATGCCCACCTGTATCACATCTTGTATCCAAGCTAGAGGTGGTACCACAGGGTACTAGAGCCTCCATGCCTGCCCATACCGCATCTTGTATCCAAGCTAGAGGTAGTACAACAGGGTACTAGAGCCTCTATGCCCCCATATTACATCTTGCATCTGAGCTAGAGGTGGTACAACAGGGTACTGGAGCCTCCCTTCAAGTGTTCAATTTTCTGCAATAAATGACCCTTCTCCTCCGATATTTTAAAAACTTACTTATTTCAACGTTACAATCACACAAGTTGCATCTAGTGCTGTCCAAACTGGCAGCTGGCCCAGCGAACAACTGATTGGTGGGGATTCTGAGCAGTGGACCCCTGCTGCTCAACTATTGATGACCTAGCCTGAGGATAGATCAATAGTAAAAGTCCTGGACATCCCCTTTAACTGCTCACATTACGTCACCATTATCTTGTAACATTAAACTTTCATTCTAGAACAGTCTAATGTGATATTGATTTTATGGTATTTAAGAAAAGCGTTGGAATTTATGGAGGGTTGATAATTGTAGAAAGACAGACGTTTTTGCAGAGTATCAATTCCAGATGTATAATGCTGATTCTTGGAAGACCAACCAGTCATTGTACTTGCTTGCTAAAGGTATAGAAATTACATTTTCTCAGAAACAACAGCACACACCTGGGGAGATCTATTTGCTATGATCTATCTTTATCCATTTAGTTACAGTAGCAAAACCACATGCTTCAGCAGCCATACACAGTTAATATATAAATACATTTGCATAAGTGTTATAATTACTAAAATGCAACGTTGTTAACGCATATATTGACCAAAATATGTGGGCCCATCTGCCATACGCAGGCAACTTTTACTCAGATAGGCACCTAACCTAAACAGACTCACCAGCTGTGTTCATGCCTGGAGACCTCGGGGTGATCTCCTCAATCCTGCCTTTGCTGTGTAGCTGCCCCCACTGCTGGTGTGATAGTCTGGGGGGGGGGGGGGGCCATCGCATATGACAATCGGTCACCCCTAGTACTGATATGAAAGACAATGACAGCTCAGCGATATGTTCAGAACATCCTGCAGCCACATGTGTTTCTCTCATGGCGGCTTCCAAGAGGCATTTTCCAGCAGGATAATGCTCGGCCGCACACACAAGGGGGGTCACAGGAATGTCCACACAACATTACCACACTTCCATGGCTGCCCGGTCACCAGATTTGTCACCAATAGAACATGTATGGGACCATCTGGGATACCAACTTCGACAGCCTAGAAGTTTGCACGATCTAGAGGCTCAGTCACAGCAAATGTGGAGCGATATGCTGCTGGATACTATACCGAACCTGTATGCCTCCATGCCCGCCCGTATCACATCTTGCATCCAAGCTAGAAGCAGCCCACCAGGGTACTAGAGCCTCCCTTCAAGTGTTCAGTTTTCTGCAATAAATTCTCTTTTTGCTCTGATATTGTAATCACTTATATAAATGTTACGATCACACGTAGAAAGCTTCATTCATTTCTATCAACAACTTTTAGATGTTTGATTTTCCCTGTTCCCAAGCTGTCACCCATGAAAGTTAGCATGCAGATAGTGCATAGTTGTGGATTCATTGCACTGTCTATGCACTGACTTTCGGGGGGGACAGAGTGGAAACGGGCATACAGGTAAGTATAGAAAATACATCCACAGGCTCATTAGGACCTAACTTTATTAGGTTTATGGAGCTCAGTGGTGGTAACAAGTTTTCCTTTACGAGCACTGATCAACATACTTACTGTCAATCGGGACACGTTATCATGGCAGATTATTTTTTAAACGAAGCCAAAAGTGGCTTCCTTTATGGTGTCTTTCCATGAACGTGATTTTGTTTAGGGTTGTTCTAATAGCAGACACATGAAAAGAGGCCTTTGTAGTTTGTACAGTAGAGTCTACTGTAGGTTTTTTGCTGTTACCCTTGGGTATTTTCCTCATCTCTTCCAGGATTGCTCATTGGAGTGTTCTTATCAGGATGTGGACTTCTAGGGAAATTAGGACTACTGTAGTATTGAATACTCCTTTTGTAGGTCATTTATCTAACCATGGACTCATGTTCAGCCCAATCTTTAGCAATGCTTTTGTAGTCTTTTCCAGCTTCATGTGTCCCTATAACATCTTCTGTACACTAACCAATCTTTCTTGAGAAAAATAGATTTCTCAATAACCAGGCTTTGTGTGACTTTTAGGGATGAGCGAGTATACTCGCTAAGGCACTACTTGCTTGAGTAATGTGCCTTAGCCGAGTATCTCCCCGCTTGTTCCGAAAGATTCGGGTGCCGCCGCGGGGCGGGGAGCTGCGGGGGAGAGCAGGGAGGAACGGAGGGGAGATCTCTCTCTCCCTCTCTCCCGCCCGCTCTCCCCTGCTCCCCGCCGCAACTCACCTGTCAGCTGCGGCGGCCCCCGAATCTTCAGGGACGAACAGGGAGATACTCGGCTAAGGCACATTACTCGAGCGAGTAGTGCCTTAGCGAGTATACTCGCTCATCCCTAGTGACTTTATTTAATGCACACTGCAAATGTTTATTCAATGCGCTTAAACTTGAACATCTTGGTGGAACTGTTTGTGTGTTTTATGTAGTGTTTTTTTGTCTGTAATTGTGACTTAGATAACAATAAGGCCACATTTTATTAGAAATAAATGCAGATCTAGATTTAAAAGAGTTCACTTACTTTCTCTTAGAACTGTAAAGAAAATGCTAATATGTATAGAGCGCAGTCACGATTCAGTTAGACTAGTAAGGGAGTTTTTGTGGAGGAATTAGGCTTTAAGTTTCCTAGAAACTAGAACACACATTTGAGGAGAGTTACTGTAATCAGAAAAATACCCCCTACAGAGAGGGAAAAGGCTGTGAAGTTAAGGTAGCTTGAAGAAACAGCAAAATTGAGCAATACAGAAAGAAAATATTCACAATTTTCTAAGGATAAGAAAATGATCTTGGATAAAACAATAAGTATGGAGGGGTTATAAGGAAACCTAACAGGTTTCAGTTACAGGAAGATATTAACTATTTAGCAACCACCCCCTGAATCAGTGGCATAACTATAGGGGATGCAGGGGATGCGGTTGCACTCGGGCCCAGAACCCTGAGGGGGCCCATAAGGCCTCTCCTCTCCATATCGGGAGCCAAGTACTATGAATAAACCATTATATTTGGGGCCCTGAATCTTGCAGATTTTGTATTGGGGCCCTGAATCTTGCAGATTTTGTATTGGGGCCCTGAATCTTCAAGTTACGCCTCTGCCCTGTATGTATATACATACTGTACTAGTAGTTGATTCAGGTTCATAAAACCCATGTCATTGTATACATATGGTGTGGGTTTAAGCTAGCTGCCGAAAAAGTAAGTCAGCTGAATTTCAGAAGCCAAACAGAGATTGCTCAACACAGAGAAGACCGGAACGATTTTCACTGCTATTGTCATTTCTGTCCTGACATTCACTGTTCTCAAGGAGCGCTGCTACCTCTGGTCACTTAACTTGTCATGTAACTGTCAGGATTTTAGTAGTAAGGCCGGTCTCACATGTCCAGATTTGAATTGTGGATTCCGCAAGTGTATGATCCGCGGTAATGCGTGGATCAATCAAATGCATTGAATTATGTAGCTCCGCTAACATTACTGTATCAGAATTGCGTAATCCGCTCACGGAAAATAAAAGGGCATGTTCTATTTTACTGGGGATATCCGCAACATAAAGCCCACTGTTCTCTATGGTCATGGATATACCCGCTGCCCGTACACATGGGCGGCTGGTATATGCGTCATCGCTAAGCGTCCGCAAGGGTAATATAAACAAAAAAGTGTACTGCGCATGACTGCCTGCGTGAGTTCGCAGCCATATGCAGGGTCACGGCCGGGCCCACAGCTGGAATTCGCTGCGAGTCTCCACAAGCAGATTCCACTTATGGCTATGTGAGCCCGGCCTAAAAGTCTGATGATGTGTCTAACTAGATCCAGCACAGTCATAAATGTGAGCATAGGCATTATATCAGGGCTAATTTTCCCTACACATTGAGAAATATATATATATATATATATATATATATATATATATATATATGATGGTTATCGCCAATATGACAGATGTTGAATCAAAGAGTGAAATTCAGGACCGGGCACTGGCGTAATTATAGAGGATGCAGGGGATGCAGTTGCACCCGGGCCCAGGAGCCTTGGGGGCCCATAAGGCCTCTCTTCTCCATATAGGGAGCCCAGTACTATAAATAAAGCATTCTAGTTAGGGGCCCTGTTACAGGTTTTGCATTGGGGCCCAGGAGCTTCAAGTTACGCCTTTGGGACCGGAACGATGGGTAAACATAGATAAACAACCGACTAGGGTGCCATAACTTGTTGGGCCTGGGGGATGCATGTTTAATAGGAAAAAAATATTAAGTTGCACTAATAACTTTTGTGGTATTGCGCTGCTGCCTGCTGCTTATCTCCACATCTATTAGCGCCATTGGGCGCTTAAGCACCCAACAGGCATACTGTCTAAAGCCACCCTGAGGTAATGGCTGGCAGTGGCACAGTGCTGTAATCTATAATTAACCCCTTAAGACCTTTTTTTTCAATTTTGGTTTTTCAATAAAATCCTAAATTTTATTTAGCCATCAACGTCGCTGTCTGACGGCTGTTTTTTTGCGGAATAAGCTGTATTTTTCAATTGTACTATTTAATGTACCATATAATGCACTGAATTTTTTTAAAAAAATTTCTAAGTAGAGTAAAATGGGGAAAAAAATTCTGCCATCTTTGGGGAATGGGGGGGTTGTCTTGTTTTTACGGTGTACACACCGGCAAGAATAACATCACTTTATTCTATGGGTCAGTATGATTGCTACTGTACCAAATTCACATACTTTTTTTTTTTTTGCTGTGCTAATAATTTTATTTTCTGCTTCCGTCTTCTGACAGCCATGACTTTTTTATTTTTCTGTCGACATAGTTGTGTGAGGGCTCGTTTTTTTGCAGGCCGTCCTGTAGTTTTGTTGGTACCACTTTGGATTACATACAACTTTTTAATTGCTTTTATTAAATTTTTTATTAGAAATGAGGTGACAAAGCACAATTCTGGCCTTTATTTTTTTTTCTGACGACGTTCACCGTGTTCAGTAAATATTGCATTACTTTGATAGATCAGACTTTTATGAACGCAGCAATACTAAATATGTTTTTATTACTTATGTTCTGATTCTTTTATTATAAACATTGGAAAAGGTTTTTTTTAACTTTTAATTAGAGATGAGCGAGTATACTCACTAAGGCACATTACTCGAGCGAGTAGTGCCTTAGCCGAGTATCTCCCCGCTCGTCTCTAAAGATTTGGGGGCCGGCGCGAGTGACAGGTAAGTTGCGGCGGGGAGCGGGGGGGAGAGAGGGAAAGAGAGATCTCCCCTCCGTTACTCCCCGCTCTCCCCCCGCCACTCCCTGCCCCCCCGCCGGCCCCCGAATCATTAGAGACGAGCGGGGAGATACTCGGCTAAGGCACTACTCGCTCGAGTAATGTGCTTTAGTGAGTATACTCGCTCATCTCTACTTTTAATACCTTTTCTTTTTTTATAATAATTAATTAAACTTTTTTAAACTCATCTTTACTGTTTTTTTAACTCCCCCTAGGGAACTTGAACTTGCCATTGTTTGATCACTCATAGACAATAAAGAATAAGCATAACTAGCTCTGCCACATCTGAAAAAGCCTGAACACACATAATTTATCTCACATGATGAATGCTGTAAAGAAAGAAAAAAACCTGCCAGAATTTAGTTTTTTTTCGGTCACCCTGTTTTTCAATAAAATGAAATAAAGTGATCAAAAAGTCATATGTACCCAAAATTGTAGAAATAAAAACTACAGCTTGTCCTGCAAAAAAGAGCTCTCACGCAGCGCCATTAACTGAAGAATTAAAAGGTTCTTGGGCTCTGAATATGACAGAAAAATGAAACTATAAACATAGTATTGTCATAATGGAACTAATCCATAGAATTAAACTGCCTTGTCATTTTTTAATGCACTATGACAATGTTACACAGTCAAGCTAATTGTAGCCAATTACAAACCTGGTTCTCCAACTAACATGTCTGAAGACATAACTCATCGTTCCTTAGCATGGATGGACTATATCAGCAGATGACCAGTTTGAGTGCCATTGTGTCTAGGAAAAAACAATAAAGCGAGACTCGAGTGGGCAACAGAGCACAAAAGTTGGATCACTCAGTAATGGAAAAATATTGCATGATCAGATGAATCCAGATTTATGTTGTACTCTGCTGATGGGAAAGTCAGAATTGGCGCGAGCAGTGTGAATCGATGAACCCTTCTTGCCAAGCTCATGGAAGTGGAGCAATGCTGTGAGGAAGAGGAATGTTTTCCTGGCACAACTAAGATCCTCTGATACTATTACTGTTGCTCTGAAGAAAGACGTCCAGGACCCTTTTGAACTCTTTTTGTGAGTTAACCATCATCATGTCCTCAGGCAGAAAGTTCCAATAGAGATACCCCTTCTAGGTTGGAATAACGCTCATGTGCAGGTTTGGAGCCTCTTATTGCAACCAGTGTGGGCCTATAGTATGGTCAGGGGAAGCCAGAGGTCGATACACAGGTTGTATCGGTTGCGGTTCAAAGAAGCAGACATTTAGCATAGTCAAGATGAAGCCAGAAGTTGGTACACAAGTACTATCAGTTGCAGTACATAGGAGCAGGCAGGTATTGTAGTCAGGGTGAAGCCAGAGGTTGGTACACAAGTACTATCAGTTGCAGTACAAAGAAGCAGGCAGGTAGCGTAGTCAGGGTGAATCCAGAGATCGGTACACAGTTGCAGCAATTGTAAAAGGACGAGCAGGCAGGTAAAGAAGCTTGACTACAGGCTGGGATCACAATAATTAAGCGAAGGAACTGGTGGAAGGACCAGGCTTTTATACTATGTTCACTCAAGGAAACAAGGTGGAGCCAAAACAGGAACTAGATCAGGAGCAAGTAAACTAGGACAAGGTCATGCAGGGGAGCTATTCAAAGGGCTGGATAGCTCAGCAGGTAAAGCCGCCTGGAGCCCAAGAACTCCTGGGTTTGAGTCCCGATAGTTGGTGTGAAAACCTTCTTTCTTGGTATAAATAGATTGGAGAGATCTATTAATCTATTTATGCATTGTAATCCATCCTCAGGGGAAACGGAGACTGAAACAGCTACCTCTACTCACCTCCCCATTTTCCCACCACTCCTACTTCCAGGTATTCTGATGTATTTACACATCGCCTCGCCTTGTTTCCCCCACCCCCCATACATGGGCCCATGCAGACAATCACAACATCAATCATATCTTAGTGTCCACTTCATGAAGTAATACTAACCACCAATTATGTGTCAGCAGCATGCTGCATATTAAAATAACATGGTGAAAACAGCATGCCCCCATTACAGGGACATGATGGAAACCTTTAAATACAAGGGGTTACCTGAAAAAGACAGGAATCTTCTTCTGGTGCATGGGGTGTTACCAGTACAGGCTTCTGTTGTTGGCTGATGTCTGCAAAACCATTCTGAGGCTGTATACCAGCCGATGACATTGGGGAAGGTTGTGTTCTGATCCAACAATTTTTTTTTCAACAAGTTGTTTAGTTGTTCACCTAATTTGTGATGGATGATTCATACAAACAATATGGAGCTGTGAAATTTTGTTTCCTTTTTCACTGCTCAAATCACTCTTTAATAAGTCGCATGGAGTGAGATTGGGGGATTATGGAGGGTGGGGCAAGGGTCTCATGTCATTTTTGGTGAAAAACTGCTAAGCACTCAGTGCTCTGTGGTCAAACGGGTGATTAGTTCTTCCATCGTAACAACACACCTGCCTACGGAGTGTTAAGCAATTTTTAAACAAAAATGACATGACAGCATATATATATATATATAATCTTACTAAAGGATTTTTTTTACCTATGACGATAAAGCACAGATCATAAAATAAAAGGGCACTAAAAGATTACATAATGCTAACTGTGACCCAATTACTGAAAAACAAGTCATAGCAAAAGGCACTGCATCGTCCGAGGAATGGGCCCACACCTGAGGAGATAGCGGGGTGGATAAGGCCTTGTCACAGGGCTCTACCATCTCCTCTACTGGGGTAGCATGGGACCCGACCAAGTTACTGTTGGGGGAGTTTTACAGGGAAAAAACAATCCGTGGTTTACCTTACAGTCCTTGTTGTCACGGGTGACGCCACCGTTCAATCTTCTGTGGTGCATCCCAAAGCTGTAATAATTAGTCCATACACACAGGGGTAACTTTTTGAGCAAAACCGAGAATGGTTGGTAGAGGGCGTTTACTTGAATACAATTTTAACAGTTCAGGCACATTACAATAGCCAGCAAAACACAGGTGCCAAACGGATAGAGGTGTGACAGGGAGGATTTCTCAGGATGACAGAAGAAGCCACAGTCCCAGTTATCTGTGGAGTTCTGCTCCCTACAACTCTCTTCACTCTCTCTCCAGCTCTCTACCAGTACACACTTACATTTGAAGTTGAACACAGCATTGCGTGGTGGTTCCTCTCACTCACTCCCTGTACTCCATGTTACCAAGGAGGGGGCCTGGGTGAATTGGGCCCAGGGCAGACATCAGGCCATCTCTCAGCCTCTCCCATCTTGGGGGTCCTCCTAAGACGAGGCACGTTTTTCTCCACTCAAGACAGGCTCAACCACTTGCACTCTTGCAGACTTCTTGCCTAGACTCCCTTCTGCAAGAAGACTCTTGCCCTACACCTTGAAACACATACATATATAGCATGATCACATGACACACAACAAGATACATTTCTCAGACATAATCAAGACATTAACCTATTCAGTGCTGCAGAGGTGCAATACACATCAAATGCATACACATAAAAGACACTGACAATACAAAGGCACAAGACAAACACTTAACATTATGGAGGGGCCCCGTTAAAGGCCCATTTAGACATAACGTTTATCGCTCAAAATTCGCTAAAAAGCCGTCTTTTGAGCGATAATTATTGTGTGTAAAAGCACTGACATCGTACAGTTTTTGTTATGCCATCGCTCATTGTCGTCTTTCGGCGTGCTGAAAGACGACGATGAGCCTTATCAGGGATTCACAGTGGGATACAGCTGATACTATTATTTCAGCTGTATCCCGTCCCTGATAAAAGGCTGAGTATGAAGAACAGAGCGGTCCAGCTGGTATAACAACCAGGCTCTCCATGCAGATAACATCTGGATGCAGAAGACAAGTGGGGACACCCCGCTTGTCTTCTGCATCCTCCGATCCGAGCGCCGGGCTGCATAACAGCCGGACGCTCGGAGCGGAGGAACAGCTGAATGCAGAAGACAAGCAGAGACACCCTGCTTGTCTTCTGCATCCTCCTCTGGCAGCGCTAGGTGATCGCTCATCTTGAGCGATCATCTTGCGCTGTAAATGACACAACGATGATCGCTCAAAAGTCGCTTGAGCGACATCTTTTGAGCGATTATCGCTGTATCTAAATGGGCCTTTACTCTTGGCCGCTACAGCACCTTTTTTCTTTAAGAGAAACCTGCATTGTTCAGAAAAGCAGCTCAAAAATCACATAATTAGTACAAATAATTAAAAAAAATGCATAGCTATTAAAACAGCTAAACCGTGTCTGATCTTGAGCACCCAAAATACTCTGGACCTGAACCAATTAAAGGAAATTTCCAAGTAGCATTTCACAGCTAAATTTTACATAAAAAGTGCAGTAAACTGTAATTATTGTTTATAGTCAGTACTATTTTTGAACTATATGCTGTTTCCTTCTGCATTCAAATCCTTCTTTATTTAAGAAAAATGTAAAACCTCTATGTGCACATCCTGAAAACAGATTAGCTTCTGAATTTTGAATTTACAGTAAATTCTTACTCATAGCTAAATCACTGTTGGAGAGAACTGCAAGAAATGGGGCTGGAGAAAAAAAAGAAACGCCATCATTTAATATCAAATGGTTTGCAGGTAGGAGAAACCAGGTGACACAGCAATTAAACAAAACACTATTGTCAACATATATACAGTACCAATATCGGAAAACAATATCGCAAAAGACAAGTGTTGTTATAAGCACAAGAGATAATATATGTTAAATCTTATTTCAGATTGAAGCCATAAGGTCCAGTTGTCTTCAAAGTAAATATCCAATAAGGCTCCAGTATGAGTAGTGTTCTCCAGCTCCCACTCCACTTAGGCCTCATGCCCACAGCCGGGTCAGATTCCAACAGCGAAATCTCGCAGTGGAATCAGACCCGGCGCCCCTCAGAGACCCATACTCCCTTGTCCGGATCCGCTGTGAATGTCTCGCCCCGGAGAGCCAGGTATGTTGCTCTGGCGCTGCACTATGACGCAAATTCCTGCGATACTCCAAAGTGCTAGCTGCACGGAATATCGTGGAAAGGACTGTTTCCAGTGACTACAATGGAAACTGTCCGCGCGATTTTCCGCACAGAATAGAACATGCTGCGATTCTCCCCACGAGCGGAAAAACACAGTTGATTTCCGCTCGTGGGCAGGGGAAAATCTTTTAACACAGCATGTCTATGGACAGTCATTGCTGTGGAATTCGCGGTGGGCGTCTAGCCGATAATCCGTCCGTGGGCATTAGCCGTAAGGTTTATTAATTATTTCTAGGACTATGAGACTAAAACAATTATTACCCTTGTGGATGTTACTTTACAATAATTTATATAAGCCTATAAAGTTTTAAAAACAAAACAAAGAACTACCTTATCCTGGCGATGCAAAGGAAGTGTGGGCTCCTTAGCACAATTTGGTGGTTCTGTCCTGTGTTACGACCCTTCTGGAGTCGGATTGAAAGTTCTATACGCAATATTTGTGACAGCTCCATCAAGCTTACTCCAGAGGTTGTGATCCTATCAAAAGCTTCATCAACTTAAGGCCCTTTTAGACAGGATTACTGTTGGGCAAACATTCCACACTCGTCCCCGCACATACTAGCGCCCGTGCACGAGAGCTAGTATCATTAGCTCTCAGCGGGGAGGCTGCAGGAGATTTCTCTCCTCTCGCTCCCCCACCCCTCTCCATTGACATAACATAGCGGCCGTTCAGTACTGAACGGCTGCTATTTACACTGAACGCTGATCATTCAGCTCATCGTCCTGCATTTATGCTGCATAAACGATGGACAATCATCTGATCGCTCATCGTTCAATGTAAATAGCAGCAGTTCAGAGATGAAGGGGAGATTAGAGATGGGTCGGTAGTTGGCAGCGTCTGTAGCGTCAAGAGTCGTCTTCTTTAGCAGTGGAGATATGATGGCATGTTTGAAAGAAGAGGGAAAGATGCCAGAGGTCAGAGAGAGGTTGAACAACATAAGGAAAAGCTGCTGCTCCCTCTGGGGGTTCTCAGTGATAGTATATGTCATTGTCCTTCATAGTGGCTCTGTTGAATTGCAGGCTTTTTGGTGGATGAAGTGGTTTTGTACATTGTATAAGTGTTTGTTGTTACTTTTTTAGTCTCTATTTTGTGCACTATGATTGTATTGTCATTATTCTCTTAAAGGGGTTGTCCCGCGGCAGCAAGTGGGGTTATACACTTCTGTATGGCCATATTAATGCACTTTGTAATGTACGTTGTGCATTAATTATGAGCCATACAGAAGTTATTCACTTACCTGCTCCGTTGCTAACGTCCTCGTCTCCATGGTGCCGTCTAATTTTCAGCATCTAATCGCCGGATTAGACGCGCTTGCGCAGTCCGGTCTTCTTCTTTTCTGAATGGGGCCGCTCGTGCCGGAGAGCTGGTCCTCGTAGCTCCGCCCCGTCACGTGCCGATTCCAGCCAATCAGGAGGCTGGAATCAGCAATGTACCGCGCAGAAGCCCTGCGGTCCACCGAGGGTGAAGATCCCGGCGGCCATCTTCACCAGGTAAGTAAGAAGTCACCGGAGCGCGGGGATTCAGGTAAGCACTATCCGGTTTTCTTTTTTAACCCCTGCATCGGGTTTGTCTCGCGCCAAACGGGGGGGCTGTTGAAAAAAAAAAAAAACAGTTTCGGCGCGGGACAACCCCTTTAAGGCTCCTGCACACTGGCGTATTTGATTTGCAAAATCTGGGGCCGGCGGCTTCCGGATCCTACAGCAAATACGGAGACCCTGTGCTTCCTGCACATGTGCGGAAATTTCCACTTGTGGCAGAAAAATTGTACCAAGCTCCATTCTGTGTGGTTTTCCACACCAACAGCTTTTATTGAAGTCAGTGGATGCCGTCCGTCGTGAGCACTGCAGAATGGTCACGGTATCCACGTCATCGCCTTGCGAAGGAGCGGCTTTATCTGTACTGTGCATGGCTGGTGCTCCTACAATACAGATAAAGAAGAATCCAGACAGGTAAGTGGGGTCGCTGACCGTGCACAGGGTTGGATCCTTCTACGGGATCAGGCCTTGTCGTGTGCAGGAGGCCTTACATGTATAAAAATCTAATAATATTTTCTTAACTTGATAGTAAAAAGAACATTTGGTTTGTGTTTAGTACATGAAGATGAATAGTATGAATAGTACAATGAGTAAGTAGTGCCACGAGTATAATTAACCCTCGTGTGGCACCATGGGGTCCAGGGGTGTAAGTATAGGAGGTGCAGAGGGTGCGGTCGCACATGGGCCCAGGAGCCCTAGGGGGCCCATAAAGTCTCTCTTCCCCCATATTGCAAACCAATACTATCAATGAAGCTTTATAGTTGGGGGCCCAGTTCCAGATTTTGCACTGGGGCCCAGCAGCTTCAAGTTACGCCTCTCATGGGGTCTATTTGATCTAGCCTTGTTCACTGCAGTCCTGCACTTTGAAACTCGTAGCACAGGAGGGTTAAAACAGAATATTCAAAGTTATTTAAATTACAAGTCTGGGATGAGACATGAGCCACACAACCTCTGACCAGCAGTCACTGCACTCTGTCTTGTTGATTTCATCTTTTCCAACGTACTTTTTCCAAACTGTAGCAATGAGTAAGTTACTAGTTGGAAATTAATTTGCTAAGTCAGAGGCATATCATCCTGTGGTCATACAGTTCATGACTTAATGGGTCGTATTTTCTACTATTGTTCCACTATAGTAAGTTGTTGCGCTGATCAAATTGATCGTGTGTTCCTATATGTTTTTCAGAATATCAAGAAATTTCAGCTTTAATTCTAAGAATAGAGCATATTCTAAAAATATGACACATTTGTAATGGAATGAGATTTTGCAAGATGTCTACATTTTAATTTACTAGTATATAGATGTATGGAATAAGGATTACACTGAGTTTTCCTTACTTAAAATACTTAAAATCCTAGTTTGTTTTCACAGCATTTCTGTAGATTTTTCCTAAATCATTTTTCTATGCATTAATAGGCCACACCACTAATCCATAGAAACTGTTCCAAAATATATTAATACATTGGCCATTTTAATTAAGTTGTTGCCCTTTTTTTATTCTATCATGTGTCTGCGCATACTACTGTACTTTTTACGCACACATGGCCAGTTCACATATGCGTATGACACTCCCTTTCCATGGAATAAAAGGCTAATTAGCCTAATAAGGTCCAGATGTGTTTTTTTCCTGTGTTTTGCACAATGTTTCACACTTCCCCATGCGTGTTTGCACACCTCCCATAGACTTCTATTGGACTTTTGTTGCGCAAAACAAAGAAAAATAGAACAGGTCCGACTTTTTTCCGTGCATGCAAAATGCAGGTATAAAATGTGCACAAACCAAGAGAGAGAGGAGGTGTGATGCGAGACAGAAGCAGCTAAGGTTGCTCAAGCAAGAGTGTAGATGTGATCGGAGAAGACTGTGTGAGGAGACAGGAGATCTGCAGCTTACCAGTGCCGAGTCCTGGGCTTACTCCTGCGGCAATGGGAGGCCTTTTCTCCGGAGAGTGTGAGGAATAGATCCTGCTCTCTTGGAGTCGGCGGTGGTGAACACATGGTTCCTCCATTCATGTACTACAGTAGGAAGTGCAATTGAGAAACTGAAAACTCAGAGGGATGAATGTTATTGTAACGGAGACAAGTGAAGTGTATGCGGTATGTGCCAAACAAGTAACAGGAGCACCCCAGTAATTGTCCAACAGATAACTTAGACTGCGCATATTCAGAGTGGAGAGTGACATCTGGATACAATCTTGTTGAGGGAAGAATCTGCACAGAAATGTTTGCATTGTAATGCCTAAGACTGTTAAATGCTGTTTTTTGGAAACCTTTGCCTTGACCGTACAAGTAAAAGAAAACTGTGTGCTTCCAGTTTAAAAACTATCTCTTTGACTGTGGACTTTATTACTCGTCTTACATCACTGCGAAGGGGCACTGGCGTCACGAAGACAAAACAGGTAATCAAGGTATTCAGCGCAGTTCGCTATTCCCAGGTCCTGTGTGCGGCTGGGCCGACTGCACCTTGGATTTGTTGGAAAAGATGGTAGAGCCACCTGTGACATATTATGGGATTTATCCCCGCCATCTTTCCTGGTCGAAGGACTGACCCTGCCCGCTACACTGCGCAAATACCCACACAAACACAGTTATGTGAAGAAGCCCTCAGAATGTATGACACCAGACTGGAGCATGCTAACACATCATTTGCACATGGAGTGATTTCAATCAGCATGTGCAAGGGAATTACTATGTGTGCATTTTCCTAATTTACTTCTGAACAAGACTGAGGAGTTGGTGGAAAAGTCTTGACTCCAACTTCAAAATAAAAATATTCAATATTATATATTAATATATAATTTATTAAGACTCTTCTTACCATTTCAAAACAATTAATTTGTTATTTCAGCTCCAACTCAAAGGAAATCTCAGTTGGAGTCGGAATGTGGAAAAACAGAGCAGCTGGAGTGAGAAGTTTGGCTTACCATCTCTGCTTCTCAAATACACTAAAGGCAACTTTCATTTTAACCCTGATCAAGTAATATTACATTAGAATGAAACAGTGCTTGCCCTTCACCATCGCTGCTGACTTTAAAAACACAAATGGCACTAAAGGACCAGCGGATAGTAAAATCATGTGAAAACTGAGATATTTCTAGTTGAGACACCAAATACCAGGAACTGCATTTCACAAGAACATATTGTGCAATGCAATCTTCTCACAGTAAGGGCAATCACATTCTCCATGTGCCACTTTCACAATTCATGTTTGGAAATTTACTTATAATTGTATAGAGTCCAAATGGTCACATCTGGTTTTACTACAAAAAATAGATTAAAGATTCCTAGCTGTAGCCTGGATGCTTAAAATGGGTCCAAAAAGTCCTTCAGAATTATGGAAAGATTCAGTAGGCCTCTTCTTTCATAACTTATTGGCACTGAATTTTTTGAGAAACATATTTGTGTTCTATGCCCACCAAAATCATTACATTGTGTGAAATATTTCCAACTAGGTATACATATCTATGAACACCAATGTGTCGGAGTTCACATAAGGTAAAAGGTTCTATAGGGTACACATCATTGGTGTTTCCTACTTTACATGTTCCACTTCTTATCATGTTAGCTACTATGTCTACCCAGATGTCCCGTGTGATTCTACTCATCTACTGTTCATCTGGTGGACCATGATGTCCAGTATGGATTATAATGCTTGTGTGTTTGGTTCTGTGATAAGATGCTATCCAACATAAGTCTCATGCTCTCAAATTATAATGTCCAGGGTGATTCCGATATTCTGGAAACTGAATCTGATAAATGATGCCCACCGTGAGTCAGATATTTCATATCCTAATGAAAGAGAGTAGATTCCACTCACAGAAGAAAATCCAATAGGTGGATCTAAATGCACAGCCACTTTGGGGAACTTGAACTACCGATCCCTCCAGAACCATAAAATGCATAGAAAGATGTGGCAGCTTATTGGTGAAATATAAGTCACAAAAATCTTTATTCTTCCATGTTTTTAAGAAATCTCCATTTCGTCCTCTCTTGGCCTTTATCAAGTTTCATATCTCACAGGTTTTCTCTATTTCCAGTCATTTTAACAAGAAAACACAAAAGTATATGCCAAAATGTGTTTAATAAAACACTGGTAAAAATCCTACATCATGCGTTTTCTTATTAATTCTTTCCAATCCAATTTTGGATTCAGGGTTTCCTAAAAGGCTTTCTCTTTTTGCTGTTATACAACGGTGCCATCTGCTGGCTAAAGACAGTGTCTGCGCGACAGTGAGGCTTTGACAGCGGAGTGGCTGGCAATAGATGGTAAGAATACACCGTTGGAAGTCTTCTGACATTGGAGCTGTACAACCTTCAATCAGAATGTAGGAAGACATCAGACAGTGGATTGGAAAGGGTTAACTGCTTTAATAAGAGAATCCTTACTAGAGTCTTTCCAGGGCTTTTCACTCAGGACATTGCAGTCTAGCAGTCCTTTGGCTCAGGAAGGAAGGGTGATAATTAGAGATGAGCGAACGTACTCGGTAAGGGCGATTTCGCAATCGAGCACCGCGATTTTCGAGTACTTCACTACTCGGGTGAAAAGTACTCGGGTGCGCTGTGGGTGAGCGGGGGGTTGCAGAGGGGAGTGGGGGGGGAGAGGGAGAGAGAGAGGGCTCCCCCCTGTTCCTCGCTGCTACCCCCCACTCCCCTCTGCAACCCCCCGCTCACCCACAGCGCACCCGAGTACTTTTCACCCGAGTAGTGAAGTACTCGAAAATCGCGGTGCTCGATTGCGAAATCGCCCTTACCGAGTACGTTCGCTCATCTCTAGTGATAATCAGAAACAACTGAGATTCTAACTAGCAGTAGAAGAGAGATATGTATAGTAGCAAGGCCCAGCTCAGCAGACTGGGTAGCCAAGATGTTCCTCAAGATTTTTAACACTCCTTGCATCTGAATTAGAAGTCTCCAAGCAGCTAAGATTTGAACAGAAAGACTTTACACAGTAAGGGCTCATTCACACAGTCATATTGCATATTTCGGTCTGTGAATACACAACGTATCCACGGACCAAAATACACGGATTCTCTACAGTTCTGCTTATCGGCTGTTCGGCTGTTTTTTCTGTATGTAAATATGTAGCGTATTTGCACGCATAAAAAAACAAAATCTCATTGATTTCTTGTGTGAATATGCAGTTTTTAATGCATATTCACTGCGTATTTATGCATGCCCATTCACTTCTAGTGGCTATTTTGATGCATAATATGCACTGAGATAGCATATGCTGTGTTTTTTTTATATGTGACCGAAAGTCACGTGAAAAATGCGGAGCTGTGAATAAACTCATTGAAATCAATGGGTTCTATTCACTGCATATTACGCGCTTAAGGTGGATTCAGATGAACGTGATTTTTCCCCCTTAAGCGGTCGCGGCAATCACTGTCGCATAACGAGACAAAACGAAACCACTGATTTCAATAGGATTTCAGTGACTTCATTTTCACTAGCTCTTGTCTCGGCCGTTAATTGTAGAAATACAACATGTGGAAATACAACAGTTAACCAGGTAGCAAAGAGCAGAAAATTAAAGGAGATGTTGGAGAGAGTTATAGCTTGTCTAATATCATAGGGGACTAAGACAACCTACCTTAAAGGGGTTGTCCCGCGGCAGCAAGTGGGTCTATACACTTCTGTATGGCCATATTAATGCACTTTGTAATGTACATTGTGCATTAATTATGAGCCATACAGAAGTTATAAGAAGTTTTTCACTTACCTGCTCCATTGCTAGCGTCCTCGTTCCCATGGAGCCGACTAATTTTCGCCGTCTAATGGCCAAATTAGCCGCGCTTGCGCAGTCCGGGTCTTCTTCTGTTCTCAATGGGGCTCCGTGTAGCTCCGCCCCGTCACGTGCCGATTCCAGCCAATCAGGAGGCTGGAATCGGCAATGGACCGCACAGAAGCCCTGCGGTCCACGGAGGGAGCAGACCCCGGCGGCCATCTTCAGCAGGTAAGTAAGAAGTCACCGGAGCGCCGGGATTCAGGTAAGCACTCTTCGGTGTTCTTTTTTAACCCCTGCATCGGGGTTGTCTCGCGCCGAACAGGGGGGGGGGGTTGAAAAAAAAAAAACCCGTTTCGGCGCGGGACAACCCCTTTAAGTACTTACCCCACATTTAGTAAAAAAAAAGCTGTTTTAGGTAATCGAAGGAGTGGATGTATTGGAGCAGATTTAATAAAACTGCCTATTAGTGAGTCAGAGCAAACTTAGACTAGCCAGTCTCACAATGCCCCAGATTTATCACAGTGACTCATCCTGGATGATGAATCAGCTGCATCTTTAGACCTCATTGTCTAATGTTGTAACACGCATTAGTTGGCTTAGTTTATGCCAGTTTTGCAGCAAATTATTTTCTGCACCCAATAGCACATTTAGAACACACCCTCTCCTCTTGTAACGTATACAATATATAAAGGTTTCCATCATGTGCCCCCTTCCTCTTCTGCAACATATGTAAAGGTTTCCATTATGTTCCCTCTTTCCTTTCTCTCCTCCAATAACATATATAATAGTTTCCATCATGATCCTCGGCTCCCTTCTTGTCTCCTACAATATATAACATTTTCCATTATATCCCCCCTTTCTCTTTTTTCCTTCTGTAGCAGATGTAAAGGTTTCCATCTTGTATCTCCTTTCCCTTTTCTCCTCCTATAGCATACATAAAGGTTTCCATCATGTCCCACACCCTCTCTTCTCTCCTCCTGTAACATATATGAAGATTGCCATGATATACCACTCTCCCTTTTTTCCTCCAGGCTATGCAAATAAAGGGCCCTTTTAATCAGGATGGCTGTCAGATGCGCCTGACAGCGGTTCCAGCAAAAGCCCCTCCTGCGCTATTACACAGCAGCAATATCGCTCAGTGAATGGAGGTGAAGCAGGCTGGGTTATAGTTCGCCTGCCTCCATTCACAATAAACAGGCAGTCGTTCATAGATTAACAACTGCCTGTTTACATGGCTGATCGTTGTTTGTTTTTTATGCCTGCATAAACTAAATGACAAACAAGAAGCAAACAAATTATAATTTATCATTCAGTTGCTGCATCCATTTACACTGAATGATAATCGCTGAGATTCCTGTAATCCAGCAATAACCTTAACGATTATCTTCCTAGGTTCTTTAAGTCTTTCCTTATGAGGTTTTTGCTATTGAGACTTTCCACCATTTTCTAGCCTTCTTTGGTCTTGTTCTATTCTATTAATGTCTTTCTGTAGGTGGTCTCCAGAACTGAACACAGTATGCCAGATGTGGTCTCACCAGAGCTCTATACAGCAGGATCACAATCTCCCTCTTTCTACTGGTTTTACCTCTAGCTATGCAACCGAGCATCCTACTTGCTTTCTTCCTGTGCCAAGCTGTACTGTGGAGTCATTGAGGCTGTCGTAAATCAAAACCCCTGAATCTATGTCTTCTGAAGTTCTGGATAACAGAGAAGACCCGATATTATACTTATTCTGAGGATTCCTTTTCCCCAAGTGCATTATCCTACATTTGGAAACCTTGAACTGCAGTTTCCATTGTTTTGCCCATATATATATAGTAAAGGTGACTTTATATGGAGTAACAATCATTAAGATAGTTGCCCCAAAAAGTTGTTGAATTGTCATTGTTGAAGTCCTTCATTTACTTTTACACAGAGCAATAATTCTTCATTAGTTGTTTGCTGAGATATTGTTCTCAGAGGAGATCGCCATGCAAATTCATTTGCAAGTCATTCAAATCTTAACCCTTTCCAATCCACTGTCTGATGTCTTAAGAAGACATTATGATTTTAGGCTATACAGCTCCCATTTGGATGTCATCTGTCAGGGTTCTCTTACTGTATATTGCCAGCCTCTCTGCTGTCGGAGCCTATCCAATGTGTCACCTCATGTAGTACTGGCTTTAGCCAGCAGATAGCGTCTTTGTATAATAACAGAAAAAGAGTAAGCCCCCTAGGAAAACCAGGATACATATTGGATTGGAAAGGGTTAAAGGCTCTGACTTTACACCAGATGAGTTTTGATCAACCAGCAACTATTTTCTGGGTAAGCTGAAATAAAACGACTAGCGATTTATCATTCATCCACCTTTCAGTGGCCACCTTTACAGTGAACGGCTATTGTTTGAATTCGCTCTTTTGAGTTATTCAGCCAATAGTCATCCCGTGTAAAGAAGCTAAATCATTCTCCATGCTCAAGACACCCCCAGGTGTATGTCCTTCCTCCTACAGGTACATTGTGAGCAGTTGATGCGGAGTCTGAGCTAGGCGCACATTTAAATTGAGCATTTGGAACATAACATTGAGTTGAGAAGCGATTATATCCTATAATCCTCTATTGAGTGATGTCCTTGTGCTGGTTTCTATGGGTGGGGATCCAATCCCGTGCCCCCCCCCCCTCCTCCCTTCTCTATATCCTTGGGTACACTATTATATGCTGTGTCTCACAAATTATGTGAGGCATGCTAGGTGCTTTGAACTTGATTAGAGGGAGTACTGATATATGGGGACTATGTGCAGTAAATGTAGCCCTATGGGACGGTAATGTTTGACCTTTGTCACTGCATTAGGCCTTTAGCGTAACAATGGAACCCGACATACTTAGGCACTATATGAGGATGGCTGAGATAAAAGACAGGCATATAACATCTAGCTTCTGTATGATTTTTATATACAGATCTAGTCTTATGTGACATATAGTTCAGTCCCTCTCCGCTCTGCCAGTTTCAGTGGAAGTGCAAGAAGATAATGTGCGCATGGTGAGATTCTGTTGCACTGCGGTGTCCGGGACTCTGTGTAGTTGTCACGGATATGTTTTCTTGGTAACCATGGACATCAGAATGATGCGTGGTGCCGGTGGAGAAGCTCGCGAGAAGTAGCAGTTCTCAAGCATGCACAGTAACTATATATATCTCTGACTAAGACACGATGGATCTTGCAGGGATGGTGAGCCCCGCGCATGCGCTGTCGTCGCTTGGGACACTATATACTCGTCTACTGAGCAGCTGATGTTACACTATGTGCATTGGCTTCAATATTACATCATGTGATTGCCTCTTATGCTGAGACACCGCACCTGATGCTACCCTTGATGGAAGTAAGTATACCTGTGGGTGGGAGGGAGTTTTTAAATATCTGTCTGTGATTGGTATATCTATGCTATTTAATGTAGGTGGATGTGGTGTATTGTTAACTCGACCACAGATGGTGGTGGAAACGTTGTTCTATCATGGAGAAAATAACGAGGCATCAGGTTAGATGCATTATGTTTTGCACCTTCTATGCTGCTCATGACTCTTCTATTTACCACCAGGTGTATCAAAACCATCGCACACTTTTGTGATATTAGAAAGCAGACAAGCCTTACATACAGTTGCAATCAAAGTGATTCAACCCCTATTGTGAATTGGGCACATTTGTCGAGTTTTGAAACTTTCATCCCTTTGCAAAAAAAAAACAAGAAGAATTTAACTCTAGTCTGTGCAGGATAAAGAACTAAGCCATGTCACTCGTGGACTCGGATGTATCCCTCCCCCAGGAAATCAGCTGGATAGAGAACTTAGCCAGTGTATAGCGAGTAAGAGCATGTGTCCACAGTGAAATATAGTACCGAAAGGTGATGCGAGTTATTATTACATTTTCCATGTACTGTTTGTCATTAATGATTGTTTGTTCATTATTGTACATGGCAAACTGATAAAAAAGCAAATATTCATTAGATAAATGCCAAATATACAGAATGGGGAAAGGAAATGTAGCCTGCCTCTGATCCCGGAACCATACACTTATTAAAGCTGTCTAAAAGACACTCTGACTGTTGCCCATAGCAACAGATTGCTGCACAGCTTTCATTTTTTATATTGCTGGGACCCACATCGATCTTGATTTAGGGCCCCCACTTCTCCCAGCCAACCTAAATGCATTGGCCAAGGGTGGTCTGGATGACAGAAACATTTACTCTGTTTCTGTAACTCCCATAGAAGTCAACGGGAGATATGCAAGCAATATAGCACAGCAAACTGCACTGTTTTCATAACTTGAAGAAATAGAGTAGCTCACTGCAGCATGCTGCATAATTCCCATTGACTTCTGTTACAATTGCAGAAATGGAGTAGCTCGGCTGAGCTCCACTGTGTTTTTCATTGCAGACACCTCAGAGAACACTAAATCCTGATTATACCAAACAGGAGATTTTGAAATCAGTTGTTTTTAAAAAATATCTGTTTACATATATACATATTTACATATATACATATATTTACATTAGTATGTACATAACTATGCGCATAACCACTTATCTAATCTATCCAATAACTGGCAACAGGTGTGATGTCAGGCAGCAGATCATGAGGTCAGGCGGTAGATGTTATTCAGGCGGCAGGTGTTACTTTTACACAGAGCAATAACTGTTCATTAGTTGTTTGCTGAGATATTGTTCATAGAGGAGATCGCCATGCAAATTCATTTGCAAGTCATTCAAATCTTAATGACTCTGACTTTATACCAGATGACTTTTGATCAACCAGCAACTATTTTTTTGGTAAGCTGAAACACAACGACTAGCGATTTATCATTCAGCAATTTTTCGGTGGCCACCTTTACAGTGAATGACTATTGTTTGAATTCGCTCTTTTGGGTTATTCAGCCAATCGTCATCCCGTGTAATTTTTATAGTACTGTGACCCACGCTGATCTTGATTTAGGGCCGCCACTTCTCCCAGCCTTCCTAAATGCATTGGCCAAGGGTGGTCTGGATGACAGAAACAGATATGCTGTTTCTGTAACTCCCATTGAAGTCAACGTGAGATATGCAAATAATGTAGCACAGCAAGCTATACTGTTTTCATAACTTGAAGGAACAGAGTAGTTCGCTGCAGCATGCTGCATAACTCCCATTGACTTCTATTACAGTTACAGAAATAGAGTAGTTCGGCTGAGCTCGGCTGTGTTTTTCATTCCAGACACCTCAGAGAACACTAAATCCTGATTATACCAAACAGGAACATTTTATACCAGCAATATTATGAAACCAGTTGTTTTAAAAAATATATATTTACATATTTACATATATACATTTATACATATTTACATATATACATTTTTACATATATACATATTTACATATATACATTTTTACATATTTACATATATACATATATTTACATTACTATCTGGCAACAAGTGTGATATCCGGGGCAGGTCTTGAGGTCAGGCGGTACATGTTAAGGTCAGGCGGTACATGTTGAGGTCAGGCAGTACATGTTGAGGTCAGGCGGTACATGTTGAGGTCAGGTTGTATATGTTATTCAGGCGGCAGATGTTACTCAGGCGACAGATGTTGTTCAGGCGGCAGATGTTATTCAGGCGGCAGATGATACTCAGGCGGCAGATGTTATTAAGGTGGTAGATGTTACTCAGGCGGCAGATGTTGTTCAGGCGGCAGATGTTGTTCAGGCGGCAGATGTTGTTCAGGCGGCAGATGATACTCAGGCGGCAGATGTTATTAAGGTGGTAGATGTTACTCAGGCGGCAGATGTTGTTCAGGCGGCAGATGTTACTCAGGCGGCAGATGTTACTCAGGCGGCAGATGTTGTTCAGGCGGCAGATGTTACTCAGGCGGCAGATGTTACTCAGGTGGCAGATGTTACTCAGGTGGCAGATGTTGTTCAGGCAGCAGATGTTATTCAGGCGGCAGATGATACTCAGGCGGCAGATGTTATTAAGGTGGTAGATGTTATTCAGGCAGTAGATGTTACTCAGGCGGCAGATGTTGTTCAGGTGGCAGATATTAATTAAGGTGGTGAATATTAAAGTCAGGTTGTAAATTCAGGTGGCACATGTAAAAGGCAGGCTGTAAATGTTATATTCAGGTGGTAGATGCAAAACTCAGGTAGTAAATGTTAAATTCTAATGCTAGGTATAAAATTCAAGTAGTATATATAAAAGTAATGTAGTAAATGGTAAATTAAAGTGTTAGATATAAAAGTCAAGTACTATATACAAAAGTGAGGTAGTATGTCATGTGTCATGGCTGGTCTTCCTCTTTCTGGGCATTATTGCCAGCAGTTGTCTTTGTGGTCTCTTTTACGGTCTTGCGCCTGCGTTTCTTTTTCTGGCAGGGCTTACATTTTTTAGGCTGTTTCTCATCCTGGTCTTTTGAGTCCTATCCATATAGAAATATAAATAATTAATCCCTATTTTCTTGTCGTTTAACACAATAATCTATCAGATATTGGTCACCCCGAATTTCTATCACTATCACTATAGTGTCTCTGGACCCGCTGCCATTACTAAGATGTAATGTGATCTGACCCCCGAGGAGCAGTGCCCCCTGGTGGGATCTGTCCTTCATCGGATAGAAGACCAAGGCCTCATGTCCATGGGCAAATTATGAATTAAAATCCGCAGCGTTTTTCCTGCAGGCGGATCCGCGCCCCATAGGGATGCATTAGACACCCGCAGGTAGTTAAATACCTGCCGATGTCATTTATCCCTGCAGGCATGGGTCCCGCGTGCAGGAAAAAAATCCGGACATGCTCCATTTAGGTGCAGGTCTCCCGCGGGGACAGCTCCCGCAGGCTTCTATTGAAGCCTATGGAAGCCGTCCGGATCTGCGGGAGACCCGCACCAGAATTTAACTCACCTGCTCCGGACGGTACAGGTCTTCCCTTCTTCGCGGCCGGATCTTCTTTCTTCGGCCAGCGTGCCGAGCACATCCGCCGGGCTGAAGAAAGAAGATCCGGCCACGATGGAGAGAAGATCAGGCCACAAAGAAGGGAAGATCCGGAGCGTGCGGAGAGGTGAGTAATTCTTATTTTCAGCCCTCATGTCCGCGGGGCAGGAGGGACCCGCTACGGATTCTCCATGGAGAATCCGTAGCAGGCCTGATTTTCCCCATGGACTTGAGGCCCAATTGTGTAATAATAATGAGAGGAAACATGGAGCAGAGATAAAGCACAAGTTACTCACTTCTTTTTTGTGTCTTTTGTCTGGTTTGTCATGAGTGTAGTCACTGGAAGAAAAGAGAAAACATCAATGAGAAAACTATGAAACATGGACTTTGTATGGTCTAAGGATGAGAGAGAAGTCAGGCGGGAGAGAGGAGTCTCCCTACAAGATGGAGCTGTGGCCTAATGAGAGAGCTCCCTCGCTGGTGACAGACAGAGCTATAGTTGGAGCTGCAGGTCCATGAGTGGAGATGGACGGAGGTCAGTAGACGATGAGGAGGCTGAGAGGAGTCGGAGGACCAACTGCGAGATTCTGAACTAGTTTTTATGCCGCCGGCTGAGAGAAGGGCAGTATGGAGGGAGTATTGTGGCCCGTACAACAGTATGGTGTAACGTCTCAGTAACAAGACAGTTCACTCTATTGGAATCTGACTGTGTTGGCCTCATCATCTGTGACTCTATCTGCACCTGCAAGTTGGGTCACATCGCTTATGTATTGAGAAGCTGAATATTCTATAGGTCTGCTCCTATATACATCAATGTATACTAGCTATAATGTCCCTATAATGTCACTTTCTCCTAACAGTGAGGCAGCAGGAGTCTATACAATAATAAGAGGACACTTACCTCGTGGCTTGTCTCTTTCTGTCCGGTCTGGTCTTTTTCCATATGTAATAATATTCTATTACATCGTGGATCGTCTTTTCAGGAAGCTGCAGAAGGTGAGGTGAAGATTTAATTATTGGGATTCTAAATCATATTAAAGGTTAAGCACTAGAATGACAATTACCCAATTATACCAGCCATAAACCAGTATATACCAGTCATACATTAGTAGCTACCGGTCACATATTAGTATATACAAGTCATATGATTGTATATACCAGGGCCATATTGCTATATATCACTCACATATTAGTATATCCAAATTACAAACTAGTATCAATCAGTCATATGCCAGTCATGAGTTAGTATATGCAAGTAACAAATCAGTATATACCAGTCAACTATCAGCATATACCAATCATATGCTAGTCACACACCAGTATATACCAGTGGGAAATTAGCATATACCAGTCACACATCAATATATACCAGACACATATCAGCATATACCAGTCATATACCAACATATACCATACACATATACTGGCAAATGTCTGGTATATATTGGTATGTGTATGGTATATGTTGATATATGACAGGTATATGCTGGTATGTGTCTCGTATATATTAGTTTATCAGTCTTATACCTGAATATACCAGTCACATACCAATATATAACAGTATATACCAGTCATATACCAATATATAACAGTATATACCAGTCATATACCAATATGTTCCAGTATAAACCTGTCACATACCAATATAAATCAATATATACCAGTCACATACCAGTATATACCAGTGCCCTCCTCCACTGCACAGTTCTTACCATTGGCTTTATTAGGCGGAACTGTTTGCCATATTTCTCAAATCCATCCTCAAATGCTTTCTTTTCCTCCTCCGTCCAGAGTTTTTTCACTGGCTCGTAGTTGGGCAGATCGGCCAACGCTTCCTCTATATTATATCCATTCTGCAGTAATAATCCAAGAGCCTGCAAGGAGGGATCATATAATGTTAGAGGGGAGATGGAGAGAATGAAGGAAACAGCCCTGATTATAAAGAGGGCCGACGACCCTACATTACCTGAGCCATGTCATATCCATGCTTGTCTCTCGCAGTATTAATGTATTCATCCACTGCAAAACATAGAGAGGGGGTCACTTACTTTATATACCTGTGCTCCCACTATAGGACTTGTGCTGGATGATGGGAGTAGTTGTGTCCGCTGGATGTCTAATCCCGTCCGCTATGTGATAAGGAGAGTCTTGGACACATCTTTACGATCAGCAGCTCCTTAATGTATTTCTTAAGAATCAGCCAATTCCCAAAAAGTGATTATGACCCCCGACTACCCCAGGACAACCAATATGGTGGCTTCACTATTGTATAAGAATAGACAGGTCAATGGTTTGTCCTACTGTTGATAGAGAGGAAACATGGGACCTAGTTGCATAAGTCCACAATGTATAGGGAGTCGTTTGCCTACAGATGTAGCAGAGCTGAATTTGTCATTAAACTGTTTGATCCCACATCATAAAGTAAAAACACTCATTTCTGTTCAAGTGTCAGGGAAAACTAAATGACAAACTCAGCTCTACTGCACATAAAATAGTCAACTCTGCTGGACATGAAAGTTAAACATAAATGCTGCAAAATGGGATGCTTACATATCTCATCCGGTATGTTATTATCGGGGGACCAAAGCAAGACGCTACCGGTCTCCTGTGAAGGTTCACCTAATTCTGTAAAAGAGAAAAAAGGTTTTATATCTGGAATTTTTTTTCTTTTTTTGCTAATTAACTTAAGACACAAACATGTTAAAGGAAGCGGTGATAGTGCTAACTGGCGCCAAGTCAAAGGGCTGCTGCTCTCTGGGGGCGTCTAATTACCCCAGATACCCCCTCTCTACACATGACCGCCGCTGGTCATCAGATCTTATGTACATCACATAGACATAAAGAAATACCAGCCCAGCGCAGAAAACTGCAGTAACAACAAGTCTATGTCAGCAGCACAACTATTTACACAGAAATAGGGCAAAAAACGCATCGCCACCAAGATCTGGAATCCACAGAACCAACATCCGGAGAAAAGAGGAGCCGTGACGGCATGTAGGGGCAAAAACATCCAACGTTGTGTCCACCATGCAACCTCCTTCATCAGCAACGTCTCCACCAGGTTGGTTTTCATCAAGCATTACAGACCAACATGGCTGATATATTGCTGGTGAAGGAGGAATAAAGAGAATTTTGCCTTTTTTTTGCCCTTGATGTGATGTCATGGGGTAGAGATTCCTACCAGGAAGGCGCAGCATCTTCTCCGTAGGTCAAACGGCGTTTTCTGCCTGCTGGGAGTTGGAAACCTGTGAAGGAAACTCATCGCCAGGCAACGTCTTGTAGTGATGTCATCGTATTCTGTAGAGCCCCAGTGATATTACAGACCAGGCCTTAAAGGGATATACACATCATAAACCTTTATGGCATATCCAGAGGGTAAGCCATAAAAGTCAGCTAGGTGCGGGTCCCACAGGCGTCTCTAGTTTTGGACCTCCTTTGCTCCTGGCCTGGCTGTGGAAGGTGGCCAGCGGCGGTCAGGATTATGGAAACAGCCCAGCAGACTTCATTGCACTGTTTCTGTAGCTCACATAGAAGTCAAGGGAGTTAAGCAAACAACATGGCACAGCGAGCTATGCTTTCTGCAGAACCCCCAAGTTAGGACAACAGCGTACCTTGCTGTATTACACCATTTCCATAACTCCAGTGACTTCTATGGAAGTTATGGACACAGTGCAGCCTAGTCGTGATCGGGCATCACACAGGCATCCCTTCTCGTGGATAAGGATTATAAGTCCAATCAAAACATGAATCAAACTCTATTTTCTACAGCCAAAACTTTAACCCTATAGCTGGCAGACAGTTTTAGGGTTGTCATTTTCTTCTGTCCTGCATTCCTAGAGCTATACATTTTTCCCATCAACATAGCAGTCTGAGGGCTTGATTTATGTGGGGCGAGTTGTATTTTTTAATGTTACCATTTAAATGAAGTGGAAAACTTTTTATAATTTTTAAGTACAGTAAAATGGAAAAATAGTGCAAATGCAGCATTTTTGGAAGGTCTTCATATGTGGTGTTCATGGTACGTTAAAAATGACATGGTAACTTCATTCTGTGAGTCAGTACCATTATGGCCAGACTATGTTTATAGATTCTTTTTTCTGTCAAATTCAGAGCACAATGACTTTTTTATTTTTTCATCAATGCCGCTGTGCGAGGGCCTTTTTTGCAAGGCGAGTATATATGACGTTTTGATCACTTTTTATTCAATTTGTATTGAGACATAGTGACCATAAAAAGCAGTTCTGGTATTATCTATTTTTTCACTGTTTACCATGTGAGATAATGTAACTTCAGGATTTTTCGGATGCAACAATACCAATTATGCTTATTTTTTATTGTTCAGATTGTTTTGTGAGGAAATGGAAAAGGGAAGTTTTTTGAATTTCTCATATCTTTAGTTTTTATTTTTGAATTTTCTCTTTTTACTTAAAATCTACATATTTTTAAATCCCCTTATGGGTCTCGAATTTGCAATCATTTGACTGATTCTACAATATACTACATTACTTCAATATATATTTTGTGTAATATTCGCAAATTAAGCCCTATAGTTGAATACATGACAGCCTTCACTAGGCCCAGGGCAATTATTTCAACCATCTGCACCCCAGGATCACATCACTTGGGGGTCAATGTGAAATTTAAAGGGGCATCCTCTCCGCTGATAGCTTACATGCTACAGTCAGGATTGCCAGCGCATGTAAGCTGTTTGCTGTGGGTGTCAGCTGATTGAAATAGCTAGCACCCAGCAGGTATGCCGCAGGCTTGACTCCCAAGCCAGCCTCATACCCACCCCGCTGTGCCGTTGGCAGCACCACCTTATTCTGAGGCTCTGCTTATTTCTGATGCAAAGACAGACATCGTCCCAGTGCGGGATTGCAGAGCACCAAGGCCACCAGGCTGCCAGATCATAGGAGTGACTGATGGCGAGAGCTAGGGGTGCCGCTAGCAGGTGTGGAGATAAGCGGCAGGCAGCAATACAACCCCACAAAAGGTCTGAGTGCAACTTATATAATTTTTACGATTAAACATGCCCCACCGCCCCATGCCTATTAAGAGATGGCGCCCTAAGCGTTCACCTATCTCTGCCTGCCCATCATCCTGACTTCCCCATTGCATTCTGGCTAATAGGACAATTAGTTTAGGTAGCAAGGCACTTTTGTAGAGCTTGGGCTACCGTCAAGAAATGATTAGCTAGCCTCTGGGGAGAAGATCTTCACGCTTTAACAGCCTTTACTGGCACATATGTACAAATGACGTCACACATCTAGACCTGCTATATGTTTTAATAGTTTCTGGACCTCTTTCCTGATCCTGAGGGGTAAAACAAGGAAATATAACTTAAATAGGTCTTATTACCAGACTGACCTCGTGTTCTTAGTCCTTGAAAAGACAATATACCTTATTTTAAAAAAAAAAATTTTAATGCAACAAACCCAGCTCTTCACAATAGTCTGGCCTAAACCTCTGGCCAAGGGGCTCCCACTATGCCCAGCAGTGTTCCCATAACCAGCTGGGGGCATACAGTGCCAGAGCTGTGATATCTCACCAACTGTCACAAGGTCTGACTAAGGCATGGAACACACTATTATATTTAGGCTCCATGTTTGTGTCCTTAATATGGAAGTGGGTCCCAGCCTGACCACCTGTGACCTGATCCGAACTCCAAGTGTAGCGGCCCCAGACACCTATTTCTGGCCCCTCCGTAATGGTCATACGTATGATGTCTTTAATGTGGATGCACTGTGCAAAGTGTCTTGCCTGCTGTTATGTGTATTGCATAACTGCAGCATGTAAGAGGTTAATATCTGAAAGTGCGTGGGATATGTCTGGAAAAGTATCAATATTTGTCTAGTCACGTAATGTCTGTACCCTATAATTGTGACTGACTGGGGTAGTTCTGTCAGCTTCTATGACTGAGAGTCGAGTGCTGGCCACATGGGGGTACCTTCAACCCTCATGTGGTAATGTGATGGAAGAGAAGGAGAGGTATCCTGAGGCCTTCCATGCCAGAAGAAACCTCTGAAGAGAGAAAGGAATAAGGAATCCGCCGTGCAGAGCTGTCTACAAGAGTACAGAGTGAGTGTCTGTGGAGTGTTCCTACCCCAATCCTCCTCCAGAGTGTTCCCTTTCCAGGAGCGGTACCTTACAGATAACTTGGCCTGTTGGACCCATGTCATCCTATGTCTGCTCCCTGACCTCACAGTCTCTGTCTTTCCTGCACTGGTGTGTAAAGCTGTACTCTTCACAGCTTCAAGTAAAGTTCACCAGTCATTGCCCGATCCCAGTGACCGAGTTATCAAGCTTCAACTGTGTGTGTTGTCTCTCTTCATTTAGCCGCTGGGTGCAAGCTACGGTGAGAAGGAATGGTGGCATCACGCATCGCAAACCTAACGTCTACCACACTTATACAGGTAACCACTGTCCCAGCGTTGCCTGGAAGAGGCCTAGCGGTACTTGGGCCAAGGTTGCGTGCATCCCTCTGGGGAGGAGTCTGGTAGAGCCACCATGACAAGTGCCAACCCTATCCTGCCAGCTCCTCGTGGGCCTCGGGTCTAGGTGGCCATTGGGATGCTGCACAAGCATCATGGTAAAATGGTTACCAAAGACAGCAGTGTGTTCCTGACCTAAAAAAGTGATGACCAAGGCATTTACTATATATTGCAGTTATCGGTTTATAGATAACATTTCATAGTAGCCTCTGGAGTGTCATATTTATGCCAATACTAGGACAAGTCAAGGGCATCCAGGATGCAGGTGGGAGAGGAAATGGTGTTTCTCTGTGAGGCATTAATTGTGTAACCTAGGAAAAAGGGTCTGGATTGCTGAAACTGGGGGAGAGGAAGGCGGACTCCACTATATCCACGCAGACAGTCCGGACTTTAGGTGCCTAATGATCCTAGTACTGTATAACCCGAAAGAACTCAGAAATAGGCTTATACCAAAGACCTGTGGAAGCTACATGCAAGTGTATTTGTTTTGGGATGTAGGCAGTAGGCCACTTGGTATACAGAAGGAATAAATGTTTAGTGATTGGCTCAACGGGGGTTTTACTTTTTTTATAACCTGCTGCGAAGATAAAACCCGCTGCAGACCAGTTTAAAACAAAAACCTTGTGTGCTGGAGTAAATTGCTATATGTGCCAATTACCTTGGCGCTGTTGATCAATGAGTTGACTAACCCATAAGCTGTCACAATAAGTATACATTAATAAGTGCAAAGGGTGAAAGCCACAGTGAAAATCCACAGCATAAATTGGAGCATAATGTAGAAGATGAAATTTGCAGCGGCTTCAGACTAGTATTGGCGCAGCGTATTTGCGCATGAACGATGTTTGAAGAGCCAAGTAATCAGGGTGTTGCGTGTGTGTCAACGCTTATTACTGTACTTTTTGCGCTCAGGGCCAGTTCACATGATGCGCGTGACACTCCATTTCCATAGAATGGATTGGCTAATAAAGCCTAGTTGGGTTCAGCTGTCTGCTTTTCCTGCATGTTTGAGTGCTGAGTACCATATAGTAGCAGTGCAGGCACCATGCAGCCGTGAATCGTCCTCATTGGAATGCCTATTTGTGATAAATTGTTTATTAACGGATACTGGCGAGTCTTTTTTTTTCTTCTCGTCCTAAAAACTAGCAATTTAAAAGTCCCCCCCCCTCAAGATGAGCTTTATGTGCGCAAAGATGTGTGCAACTCAACCTCCTAAAACCTCATTCATGTGCAAATACGTTGCACTGCAGTGAGCGTTTTTGCTCATACGGTCGCCGGAATAAGCCCTTAGTGTAAAGACAGATCAAAGATTCCACTAACCATAAATCTATATAAGAATAAACTGCAAAAATAAGGCATTTGTCATCCAACTCATAAGTTACAATTTAGTTACATTTTTAAAATAATGTTGTATATTTTAGTTTTTCTGTTGGATAGCCTTCTTGGGATGAAAATCTCATAGTTTCTCCCTCAATGTCAGGTGGCAGGGACTTCTGGAGAATGGAGAGCCAGCTGACAAATAACTCCTCACGCCTATTGTACTTCTTCTACTTACCAGCTTGTCCTGTGGTGTCCTGACATAGAGCTAAAAACTTCTTCTCCTTTCTAACTGTGCTCCATGTACTGATATGATGTGAGCTAATCAAGTTACTTCGTTGGGTCTTTGGCTACATACAACATGTCCAATTGAGAAATCAGGTTCCATACTTGCCATTTTATAAATCATTTTTGGCGTTGCTGTTGTGGCTTGACAACTTAAAGGGGTGTTCCTCAGGATAGGTCATCAATAGTTGATTGACGGGGGGGCTACCGTTTGAGATCCCTGATGATCAGCTGATCGTTTGGCCCGATGTCAATGCAGTTGGCTGGACATCATCACTTGTGGTCAGTGCTAGAAGTGTAATAGCCAGCCTCACTCCTATTGAAATCATTAGGAGAGATGCCTTCTATTACACCCCCTGCTTTAAATTTCCTCACAGAAGAGAAATTGTATGTGGATAAGTCCGTGGAACGTGCTGGTCTTAAGTCCTTGCTCACAGTTTGCTCTTCTGTATGAACCCATGCCAATGAGACATGTTGCCCCATCATGTTGAAAAAAGCAGTACTTTCTACTGGCTCAGTTGGTTGCAAAACTGTTCAAACACATCCAGATAAAGCGCGGTATTCACAGCTGATTTGAGGAAAGCCCCGTGCACCAAATGCTAATTCCCTGGTCGTGCAGTAGTGTTTCGTGAGTCAGGTGGGGATTTCCAGTTGACTAGTACCTTGTACCTCGTATTCTGTGATTTTACGTGATCTGATAAATGAAACCACGCTTTGTCCATCATAGTCAGCAACTCCGTACCGTAATTTACACATTATGGAAGGAAGCAATGTCATAGATTATTATGCTACATTCACACATAGTGGATCTTCATGTGGATCTGCATCACAATCAGCACCAAAATGCACTTCAAAATTTGCTTGGATTTTGGTGTGTATTCCGACATGGGTTTCACCTCCTCATTTAAAAAGGTAAAATCCACAACATAAATTGAAATGATGAGGATTTAAAATCCTCCTAGTAAGTCAATATACCTTTGCAAATACTGTGAATTTTTTCCACAGCATGTGGGCGAGATTTTGAAATTTTATCCGCGTTCCTGTGACTAAATCCTGCAGATTTTCTGTGTGGAAATTCAGTGCAGAAAATTTTCAGCAAACCCGCTGCTTCTAAACATTGCATTACAGTTTCAAGGAAGCGATGGAGTTCAGACCTCTCTCCTAAAGACCAGCTGTACAATATCCGTGTGTATATTGCTGTCATCTGACCTAATGTAAGCCTTCAACAGTACAAAAATTGATATTAATCCAGCTAGCCTATAGTAATAATGAGATGACTCTGCTAATTTGGTCTGAGTCTATACAGTGACTCTGACAAGTGAGTTCAAGAAAACAGGAAGCAGCTGCATATTAATGTGACTGTTCTAGTGGGCAGCATGAAAACTAGAATTTTTTAAGATTGTTTTGCGATAGTAACAATCTTACTCCCCCCCCCCCCCTCAAAAAAAATGTTCTAATAAAAAACTGATTCGAATAATACGCACAATTTACCGCAAAATCGCGATGTTGCGCAATGAGATTTTAACATTAACAAGTCTCATAGACCCCGGGAGAAAAAAAACCGCTGCGAATTTCTCAGTGAAAAAGAACTGTAGTGGGTAGTCACTCTTACTGATTTGGTAGTGCAGAAAAAAAAGAAAAAGCATATATATCCAAGTGTTATATAAAGAGATGGATAAAGTGTAACTCCAGCTGACTAGTATCAATCAGCTGCTTTTCAGGACACTAGGAAAGTTGAGTTGACACCCTTCCCTCTTGAATTCTCCTTACTCGGTGAGGACAGGTAGATAGATATTAGAGATAGATAAAGATATGAGATGGATAGATATATATTGTGAGGTAGGACATTAGTCCCACATGGTTTTGCAACACTGCTGTATAGTTTGTAGGTGGAAGAGTTAAATGCTTTTTCATTATCTGGGAAAGCTGGATACTGGAAAGGAGCTTTGAAGTTTTATGTTAGGAGATAAGAACAGGAAAGCCTTCACGAACCAGTAGGTTCTCCTTCCCCTTGTGAAGCTGGTTTCAACCAGTCCTGATAACTTTTTGGAGCCAAAATTCAAACAAAGAAAAACTGTAATTTGGAAATTATGACTGATCTGTACATAGCAGCAGGCTGACAAGGATGTTTAGCAAAATGTCACATCACCACGCATAAGGTGCTGTGATTCCCATCCTTGTGAGACATTCAGAGACTCCAGAACCACATATCTTGGAAAACATATATGTGAGCATAGTGGTTTGTGGGCTCAAAACATATGTAAAATCATGAGAGGAAACTTTGGCGTCATATTTTCTTTGTAGGTCGCACCCACACGGAGTTATGAAGGAAATATGGATTTCAGGGATTATGTGCTCCAATGTAAGCCAAACTCCCATGGGGGCTGGAGGGAGCTAAAGGGGAGTTACCTCGTTGAGGGTTTAAAAATCACACAGGACGTATTCTAAGGGTCAGCCCCTTGGAGGTCACTATACGTGAGGACTGCCCAGTAGTAACCCTGCAAGACTCCACACAAAGAATGGTAACCCTCTTCATTTTAATCCTTGTTAGTTTACTGTCTGTGATATCACATGTAAGTCTCTTGCCGATTATCTTGTAACATCGTTTTTGTATTTTTCTGTAAATAAGCACTGCTACTTTTTAGGATTAAACTTTAAATTAATTAGAGAACCTTGTCCGTGTTAACACGAAACCATATCTCTAAAGATATACCTGTGGGTAATTTGCATTCGGGTGCGATGCCCGTGAACATTGATAGTGGCAGCGTTTGATTGTATCTTTGTGGGCATTGTAGAGTTCTGGAGTGCATAAGAACGATCAGGCTGTGATTTCAGCTTTCACTTTGCATGGAAAAGCTGGGTGACAAATCAGCCGGTGTTCTAACAATTTCAAGCTTGCAATCCCAGCTATATTGGGCACAGGGCTGGGCGGATGGCTGTAGAGTTGTGGTAGAAGATGATGGTCGCTTGTCTGGTTGAAGTGTGGATTCTATCAGCTGGACAGAGTGTCTAGTCTGGAATCTGATTGTTAATTCCAGGCTATCCATGACCATAGGAGTGACAGTTTGCCCCCACCAGACATTACAGTGAAATCAAGTGAGTCCCCTTTTTTGTCTGCTATCTCTGAATATTGCATTTCATTGCAAGAGTGCTGTCATGCTTCTAAGGCTACATTCACACGAGCGTGAATCTCATGCGAGTTTTGTGGGCTTTGAGACTCACAAAACTCGCTTGAATATGAACTCCATTCTTTTGAATAGAGTCATACATATGAGTCATGCTGTGAGGTAAAAAATCGTTGCATGTCCTATTTTATTCATGCCCCTCTATATACATCGACCGTTGTTTTCAATGGAACCCCGGAGGATCGGAATTTCACAGAATTGATACGAGGCATTTTTACATGAAAGACGCCTTGCATCCCCAGGTAAACTGCAGGTTGACAAGTGCACTATTAGACCAGGTTTCTTAGCCCAATATCGCACTCGCCTGTGTGAATGTAGTCTAACTCTTGACTTTCTCTAACTAATTTGGGCATACACTGTGTTTGTCTAAAGACGAACATGTTTGCATACGTTTTTGCGCACGTGAAACTCACACCCTAAAAACATGATGAAACGAACCCATTGATTACAATGGGTTCATCCTCATGAGCGCGTTTCTCGTGCACAAATCCTGCACGCGAGAAAAGATAGGACATGCCCTATCTTTCTGCGTTTTACTCAGAAAGCTGCCATAGAAGTCTATGGCACATTAATAAAATCAAGGGGAAGGGTGTGACCCTGCAGACTGTTTTTGCTAAAGTGGTCTTCCTCAACAGCTACTGTTTCCATAAAAGCACTGGATGGTCATGAGTTGGTAAGGAGGATGTAAGTCTTGGGTGGGTGGGATTGCTATTGGATGTATCCAGACACAATAGCTGGACAAGCTCAAAGTGTGAGTTCAGTCCTACTTGTATCCCCATATAGTAGATCTCTAAAAGCTTTGTATGGGATCACTTTGGAATGTTCCTTATTAATATTGCTCAATGGAAGTAACAATTCTCTTTCCTGGTAGAACATATGTAATGAATTTCAGCAAAAAAAGAGCAGTGTCATGTTTCTGGATACAAAAATCCTTACATGGCTGGGAATTAACAGGCTTTGTAAATTAAAACCAGTTGTGCATCCTAGATATCGCTGTTCAGGATGATGGAGAATGTGACTGTGTTTCCTCTTGTTTGGCATTGAAGATATACTCAGATTGTAGATGTTTCTTTGGACAATTACTTTGGCACATCTATTTTTGTTTTTTAATTAACTTGGCCAATTTTTGCTTGTTTCCAAGTTCACATTGAAAACATCAAGTAAAAGTTTATTTATTTATAGCACTCTAGAAATTATATTCCCAAGGCGCTAAACAAAATAAACCAATCGCGAATGCAAGGTTTGAGTTTTTTTGATAGCGTGTTCCAGAATATCATATATATATATATATATATATATATATATATATATATATATATATATATATATATATATATATATATATATATATATCAAAATTGACAAGCAGAACAGGTTATGCATTGATGACCAATATTGGTAAGCTGTAGTAATAACCACTTTTTTCCTGGGACATATCTGAGGAGGTTGGAGATGATGGCACTCGCTGCAATTGGTGGACTGGCTTGAAGGTGAGCACTAGAGATGAGTGAGCATACTCGATAAGGCAAACTACTTGAGCGAGTAGTGCCTTATTCGAGTACCTGCCCGCTCGTCTCTAAAGATTCGGCTGCCGGCGCGGGTGACAGGTGAGTTGCGGCAGTGAGCAGGGGGAAGCGGGGGGGGGGAGAGAGGGAGAGAGAGATCTCCCCTCTGTTCCTCCCCGCTCTCCCCCGCCGCTCCCCGCCCCCTGCCGGCACCTGAATCTTTAGAGATGAGCGGGCAGGTACTCGAATAAGGCACTACTCGCTCGAGTGGTTTGCCTTATCGAGTATGCTCGCTCATCTCTAGTGAGCACCGACCTTAAGGTACACTTTTGAATAGCATTCGATTTTACACCTGTGTGGCGCAGTGGAATTTATTTTATTTTTTTTGCTGAACCATTGGGTAAGCCAATCTAGATCGCAGAAGCAGTGTTTCGTTGTCTTTGTACAAGTTAACACAGATCTTCCCAGAGAGCCTTGTGTGGTAGCAGAAATGCAGTTCTAAGCTCTCACTAATGACCTGAAGGTTGCAGGTTCATCCCTGCATGGTTCAGGCAGCCGGCCCAAGGTTGACTCAGCCTTCCATCGGTAAAATGAGTACCCAGCTTGCTGGGGGAGAGAGAAGATGACTGGGGAAGGAAATGGCAAGCTGCCCACAAAAACAGTCTGCTTGCACCAGGGGACTTTGCCTTTGCCTACCTTAGATCTTTGCCAAACCTCATAACAAGGATGTAACTCCTTAGGTTCTAAAGAACCAGAGAGTAGATACAGTAGACAGACTCTCCTTAATTGAGGTACAGCTGGTAGATTGGGTGTGGATACTTCTCTGTTTCTTAGATTGCAGGAACGAGTCTCTAAGAGAGACTATGAAGAAAGGAGAATGGACCACACACTGACAGGGTCTGGAGGAAAGAAAAACTCCTGTGCTTTCCCTGCATGCTCTACACCATGATGTCACGCCTGAGTCATGAGCTATCCCATCGCTCTGAGGAGATACTATGTGGTATAGTGTCTTCTGTTTGATTTGCCCCAGGGTTCAGGTCACTGCTGCGACCTGGTTTGTACTGGGCTGCATGGTATGCCTGTTACAATGCAGACCAACTGGTTAATGTACCCATGTCCTCCTCACTGTGAGGCCAGACTAAACGTTTCAGGGACTGCAGATGACTGCATACAGCTACCAGAGGTAGGTGTCTTGGAGTTTATATTGGTTTGCATAGATCTCTTCTCAATTAGAGACGTGGCTTCTGGAATAAAATAAATAAAAATGCCAACGCCAAACCTACAGCTAGGAGATTGAGAAATGAAGTAATTATACATATATGTATGTGTTACTGTGGAGGAAGCCAGAAGCCTGGAGGTGGTTCCTCTGTTACCTGTGACTACAAAAATCTTATATTTATTTCTTCTTGTTTTCTGTGTTATTTCCCTATCCCTTATAGGGTTAACTAGTGGCAGAGGTACGAGGTCAGGTTCGTCCTTGTCAGAATGGTTAATCTGCTGGTCAGGCAGGTCCCTTCCCTGTTTTAGTTTATTAGGAAGAGTTTGTTTCCTTTATGAGGTTGTTTTGATTATTTTTGTACTGTTTGCTCCTATAATATCCTCCTCTACACTTTTGTGCGTATATCCCTCGTTACCTCCTTATGAAGGAGGCCAAGTCATGTTAAAAAAATATATATATATGTGTATATATATATTTTTGTATATATTCACATGTATGCATATATGTATGTGTATCTATTTCCCAAAAATGGTTGCACATGGCTCGGAGACCCCTGGTTAGTCCTCATGAACTGTGGGCCATCAAGCCATCTCATTTGTACAGTAAAAAGTGTCACTATACACTGTATCCCTCCTGGATGCGTGTGCGGAACTCACTAATAATGTAGTGCCTCTGTTTCCAAATCACATCCCCTGTCGGGGTTACAATGGGCTACCTAATAAAATAGTAAACAATATGTGAGATAAAATGTTAGAAAATTGGGTCAGAGTTATGCTCTGCCTTTTTAGATGACAAGTTGTCTGGAGCCGTAGATCACCCAGTAGTAGTCATGCTAAATTTTGTGTAATCGCATAATGGTCTGTCATGAATGGTGAGCTCTGAGTGCACACTTTTGCAGGGGAGCTGCAGATAATTAGCTGAGGACAATAGTAAGCCTCATGTAATGTTTATGGACTAGGCCTACTGGATGATTTTATTTGCCCAATAATACTATGGATGAGAAATTAGTTAATGCAACTTACCGATTCTCTAGATTATTACATTTTCTGAATATTAGGGCTAGCTAACCAACTAATGCAATCATACAGAAAAATAAGGACGTACCACCCTCAGAAATATTCCGTTATTTACAGTTAAAGAACTGGTCATCCTCCCTATTGAGAAAAACAAAACCTCCATACACCCTCACCCCCTTCGAATCCTTTTGTCTTAAACATCCGCATGCAAAAGGTCTCATCTCTCAAATATACTCGAACCTTGTTCACACCAGGTTCCGCACACAACTATCATATGTAACTAGATGGGAGCGGGACTTGGAAGCGTTCTGAGTGAGGAGGAGTGGTCTTAAATTTGGAGATCCACCAACTGTGGTGTCCGTAACATATTAATGTTGGAAACATCATATAAAATCCTTCTACGCTGGTATTTGGTCCCCACCCAATATTGCACATGCGGTCCTGGCTAGTCTAAAGAATGTTTCCATGGTTTTTCTTCTCCTGGAGACATGCTCCACATATGGTGGTCCTGCTCTAGAGTTAAAAGACTTTGGATTAGGACATACTCCCTAATCTACTGAATAACGTATCACAACCTGCGTAAAAATCCATGGGAGGGCCTGCTGAACAAAAAGATAGAGAATATACCCCCAAATTCCAGGAAGTTGATTTCTTTCCTCTTCTTAACTGCAAAACAAACTATTGCTCATTCCTGGCGTAAAGCTTCTCTGGACTTTTCTGAAGTTAAATGCCGAATAAATTGGTACCTGATAAGTGAAAAGCTAACCTCGATAACAGAAGATAAAAGTGATAAATTTATTAGTATATGGACTCAATGGATAAATTACGTCTTTCCTACAGTGGGGTTGAGCCTACTAACCTAAATCTAATTTCCTAATATCTTTGCCCCTATGGGCGGCAACCCAAAGAGAGAGAGAATATCCCCACCCCCCACCCCACCATTATACCCTTCCCTGTCCCCCCCCCCCCCCCCCAAATGCGATTAGGCCCTGGCCAGGCCTCGTTTATTATTGTATAATGCTCTTTACAAAAATAGCAACGAAAGAAGTGAAATAAGATAACATTTGATTGCTATTATTTTGTATTCAGAAGATATAAGGCGTGTAATTACATTATAGTGTTATGATTGGAAATCTTTCATACTGCTATGCCTTTGTATGCATAATTAAAAATTAAAAAAAACATTGTTCTTAAAAAAAACACTCGCTAAACCACTTATTGTTTAAATTTACTGTTTTAGGAAGTAAATTATGTACGATTATTCCTGCGCTGCGTTTGCCTCGAATTTTAGATGTTGAATTTCTTATCTTGCATCTATATGTTTCTTTGACGAATGGTAATAAATGAATTATAATAGATTTGAACTATTGTAATTGAAGCATGTGCCCCTATAAAATCTGATGCTTGAAATCAATAAACAGATTACTTTGATCATGCTAAGTGTTGATGTGGTGAGAGTTAATCTCCTGAGCTCAGTTTACCTCTAACTAAGAATTTGGACCCAAAAAAAGCATATTGTATAGCAAATATTGTTTTTTTTGCATTAACAGTGAGGTTACATGATCAAAAAAAAGGAGTTGTCTGAGTTTCTTTTTTACATTAGTGTTCCCCATGACAAAACAGGTTCCCACAGCTCCAGCCATGTACAGGGCTGCAGCGGCCAATCACAGGCCTCAGTGGTCAGGCATCGGAAGGAGAAGGAGCATCTGTGAGCTCGCTAATCCAAGAGAGAGAGAGTTTTAGGGCTTATTGACATGAACAATATTCGTGTGCATGTTTGGTGCGATGTGATATGTGCAAAATTTGCGCCAATATGAAATCAATTCTTTTGAATGAATGTATTGAAATGAGCAATGCTGCAAGGAAAAAAAAAATCACAGCATGTTCCGTTTTTGAGCGTTCCATTGGAATGCCTTGCCCATTATCTTCAGTGAGACAACGAAAGACATCACATGGTGTGTGATTTGCGATCCTAGCACACGCATGGAACACACGTGAGGATTCGAATTTCACTGATGTGATTTGGAATCAAAAACGTTTTGCATTGCCGTGAAAAATTCACATTCTCAACCTGATATCGCACTCATCCGTGTAGCCTTTAAAAGATATTACATAATATAATAAATTTGCAAATATAATATTTCCTTGATGGAAAGTCCAGCATGCTTGTACATGCTCTTAGTCCTGCTGCAACGGGAGGTGGAGAGCAGTGGGGGACCGGGCAGCAGTGGAACAAGGGGGACCGGGATCATGTGAAGTAAATAGGACTTTTTGTAATTTTTTTCATTACCCTGAGCAAGTTTAACATTTTTGGGGAGGGCTGGATAACCCGTCTAAAGTAGGTCATTGATAGAACTGCGCAAATTTCACAAATGTATATAATTATTTCAAAACAAAATATTTCCACTCAGTTTTTACTGTAATTAATTTAATAACACAAACCACAACTTTTAAAACAGATCATGAATTAGCAAAGGCAAAGAATGGTCAATAATTCAGGTCTCGAGACCACATACAGTATAAAATGACTCTACAGTAATGTTTGACATCCGTATACAGTAAACATTCATTTATGGATCATCAGAATGAGCACTTGAATGGAATCAGGAAATACAGCAATACAAAGAAAATACTATAAGTTCTATCATGGGACCATGACAACTAATGGGAAACAGCGAATGCTAATGAAATAGTCTGGAAAACAGCGTTGTGAATTCCATATGGGTGAACAATTCAGCAGTGATTGAAATGATGTTTGTAAAGTAGAAAGTCATTTATAGGTTCTAGTTATAAAATAAACTGCTTCATGACCAGGCAGTGTCTGCCTATTACCCAATTGTGAGAAGCGGCCTCTAAGAAATGTACCCTTTGTGTTTATTGGCAATTTCTGTGTTTTTATTGACCGAAGAGAAACCCATCTGCTTCTTATGCAGAAATATTCCTAACTAAAGTGGCAAAACTAAGAAAAAATACAGAAATCTGGATTGGCAGCAGCATTGGTAGATAGTAAGGCCTCAGCCCATAAAGTTGTAGCAAAGTTTAACTTGACAGTGATAACATTTTGTGACAAGTTATTTTATTTTATATTACTGAAAACCAATTTCATCTTAAAGGGGTTTTACCAGAATATCAAGTAATGCCCTATCCACAGGATAGTGGATATTTTGCTGATCGGTGGAGGTCTCACCGCTAAGATCCCTAATGATCTCAAGAATAGGGGTCCCATGTTCCCTCTTCCTGCTTACTGTGGGTTTACTGCACCCCTTGCAGTGAGGAGGAGACTAAAGAGAGTGCTGGTTGCACAAGTGCGCTAGCACTCCATTCACTTTCAATGGGACTGCGGAGTACCCGAGCGACAACCCGCTCAGGTATTTCCATCACTCGCATTGAAATGAATGGAGTACTGACCACACATGCTATGCCCGTGCTCCATTCAGAGTGACGTCACTGCAAGGGGAGAAGTGACCCCAGCAGTGACAAGAGAGAAGGACACAGGAGTCCCGTTCTCCAGATCGGTAGGGGTCTCAGTGATGAAATCCCCAACCAATCAACAACTTATCCATTATCCTGTAAATAGGGGATAACTTTATATTCCTGTACAACCCTTTTAACACAACAAAATCCATTGTAAAGCTATTGAAAGGGAAAATCAACTGTGTCACAGAAAATTATCTTGGCGCATTAAGGGTCATGTTAATCTTTGCTACATCGTACTTCATATGCAACTCACAACATTCAACAAATCTGCTGAATTTATAGCACAGTCAATCCTGTCGGTGCTGTAAGTTTAGTTCAGTAGAACTGCAGGGGGCCTGGGTGTCACATCAGAATACAAAGTGTTAAACATGGGTGCAATTTGCACATATAAATGATGCCTAACTTCATAAATAGCCCTGTTTAAACTGTGTAAGATAAAAGGCGTAACATGAAGTTTCTGGGCTTTAATGCAAAATTGCCATGGGCAACCCTTCGTGGATTCTGCCATGTCCCATGATTACCACTGGTGACATGAGGCACTTGATAGTCAGCCATGTATAGTTTCTTCATTGCATTTATGGACATCCTATAGAACACACATTCATGAAAGTACCACAGTTAAATAAAGACAAACAAATACATGCAGGACATTAAATAATGCATTTAAAGGTCCTGACCTACCAAATGCAGGACAATATAAAATTCTAAAATACGCAAAAGAACATCTCCATGGTAAAAAAAATGTATAAAAAGTCTGAACAGTGCACAAAGTTGCATTTTTAAAGAATATTTTGAAAAATATTTAAGGGGAAAAAAAATTCATCAGAAAGGCAAAAGTCATTTCTTATATAGTGTGCATACCATTAGGTATAGCATATATTCTACATTCACTCACAATAAGGACATACTCCTAAATAGTATATATTAACACTTCAAATTCATTTGCACTGAATGAATGTCTCTTCTGAATGTCTCTTCATTAGGAATTAAGCTATCTGAGGGGGGTTGATGGGTATAACAAAACACCACTAAATGTGGAGTACATTTCATCCGAGTCTGAATTCGCCAGTTTGCCTCCTGTCAGGACAATGCCAACTTCATCTCCGCTTTTCAAGTTCAAAATGAGATTGAATGTGCCAATCCCACTGCAAACCGACCTACTGGAGCTTGGCTTGGGATACTCCAGGAGCTCTCGTCTATACCCAGAAGAATCCAGCTGAGCTACACTAACATTGGACACCAACAAAACGGCTTCCACATAATGGTTATGCTCTGGAGTAAGAATTGCAGAGAGCATATAACGACCCTCAATGGGAGCTGTGAAGATTCCTAGAAGAAAGAAACAGGGTGGTAAATTCCATGTGGTGACAATAAAAGATCGCATGGTCATATATGTTACTTCAAATTCTACTATTAAGTAGCTGTAAGTGCAAATAAAGTGGAAAGGTTTTCTCCTCTATCAGATTTACAAGTCCCAAATTCCTGGAAACGGGAAAATATTAGATGACTAGATAAAAGACAGGCCTTCTCTATGCTGCATTGATTCCCTTGTTTATAATGGTATCTGGAAATTGTTAGTGGAAATGTGTGACATCTCAAGAATGTAAAGGATATGATTACATATAATGCTACAAGTTAGGATGTATAGCATGGAAGCTTTACTACTGATAACTTTTTGGAGTAGCCTTGGCATACAATTTCAGCTTTCACATTAGGGCTGCCCCAGGGTATGGTCTGGTTGGCTTTCCTTAAAGGAGTTTTCCGTGAAAAATACTATCGGTCAGGATAGGTCATCAATAGTTGATCGGCTGGGGTCCGTCGCTCGGAACCCCGACCGTCAGCTGAGCGGGCGCATGCTGTCAGTGCCGCAAATAAACAGGAGGTCAGAGCAGAAGTCTCCACGCTGATATTTGTGTAGTGGCCAGCGCTTGTACCTGCAGGCACGGCTTACATTGATTTCAATGAGAGCCATGCCTGCAGTTACAAGAGCTGACCACTACATGGGAGGTTGGCGCGAAGACTTCCGCTGCTTCCGCTCCAACTTCTGTGTATTTGCGGCGCTGACAGCATGCACCGGCTCAGCTGATCGGTCGGGGTCCCGAGTGACAGACCCCAGCCGATCAACTATTGATGACCTATCCTGGGGTTTTGCTGCAATCAGATGTTCATGTATAGATTTCAAGGCTATCAAATCCAATCTCCAGTAGCTACTATAAACTCCCTTCTCTGGTAGGTTATGGTTTAACCCTTGGGGTTAAGATTGGCATGCTGAAAATATACAGAATAAACAGGAATCATGGTAGAGAAACAAACCCACCACATCCAGACTCAGAACTGCATCCATATGATCTCCCAGCCTTTCACAGATAGATATGTTTAATCACTTCAGTTGTTTTTTATAATAGGTCAATAAACTGCAGATATATCAAATGTGGCACTAAATAGCAACTGTGATTTACTGTATTGTGATAGCCAACTTATTTTTCTTGAAATATCACATGACAATTGTCCTTAAGACAGTCATGTTGTATGTGGTGTTCATCTTCGGTTCTTATAAATATAACAGTCTTCAAAGTCTTCACAAGACTTCCTTCTTTGCTCTCCTTTTGTCTGCTCCGGCATTAAGCAGGGGGTTGGACCAGATGACCCTGGAGGTCCCTTCCAACTCCACCATTCTAGGAGTCTATGCTCCTCACGCAACATCTCCAAGATTTCTCCTGTGCTTTTCCCGTACTTTGCAACTCACTACCTCAAAATTTTTTTAAGTCTTTCCCACCTTCGGAATCTTCAAAAGCAAGCTGAAAACCCACCTCAGAAGAGCCTGCAATCTTCCATAAGCCGTACTCGATGACACTATCATATGATCACCTTCTACTCTCACCTCCCGTCTTCTCGCCCATTCCCTGGTTGATTGTAAGCCCTCATAGACAGGGTCCTCTCTGCCTCTGTACTATCTGTTACTCAATTACTCCATGTTTATTGTACTTGCTATTATCCTATAAAATGTACCTATAACCCGCCTTTTCATATATAAAGCATCACAGAATTAATGGCCCTTTAAAGGGAACATATCATTAGATTTTACTAATGTAGCCCAAGACCAGCTCTACAATACTGAAAGTCCTCTACTTCCCACACTTATTTTAGCTTTCCAGTTGATAAAAGTATACCTTAATAACCCCAGTTCAAAATTCTCCTCGCTGTATGTAAATGAGGCACAGAAGTCCAGTTGGCATGCCGGACCGTCTCTGCTAGCAGCCTGTTGGGCCCCAAAGTCTGCCCCTCTTGCCTCCTTTGGCATGGATGACGCTGTCAAGTCTTGTGCATGCATCACTGCGGTCGTCAACCAGCGTATGCACAGATGATCTGTCTCATTTTTGAACACAATCGCTTTGCTAATCTGTACATGCGCCTTTGTTGGTCCGACTACAATGACCCTTGCCAATTGCTAGAAAAAGGCGTAACAGGACTTGGAAAGATCTGTGCCCCTTTGTCCACTGTCAGCTCTCCCAGAGGCTTCATGGTTAGCATGCTACAGTCAATGGTCCACAAGAAGTTGAGCAAAATTAACCAGAAAGGAAGTTCTAGAACACTTTGGTTGTGCTGCGGTCACTGCAATCTAGCATTTACGAGAGGCAACAGCAGTTGGATGCCTCCGAACCCCAACGCTCACCAAATGGACAATGATGGCTCATTCTAGTGATATCTAGCATATCCACTAATATCCGCCATGAAGAAACTTCTTTTCAGTAGCAATCATAAAGCAATGAATGAATTTTAAACAAGACAAGCATTTTCAGAAGCCTCTTATGCCAGTTTTAAAGCAGAAATACGTAAATATTAATAAATATTAATAACTTATTGTATATCACATGTAATTGTTGTATTGTCTGTTTCTCCCATTCTTGAAAGCGCTGCGGAATAAGTTGGCGCTATACAAATAAAAATTATTATTATATTATAAATCTTTCACTGTGAGTTTTGTATCAGCTTAATGAAAACAAAGATCTGGTACCGTGTTAGCCAGTAGAGCAAAATGTGATTGTTCTCAGCAAGAGAAACGACGTAATCTTGTAGATATGATACCTTTTAATGGCTAACAAAAATACATGATGTAATAATAGCGAGCTTTCGTACCAACGCAGGGTACTTCTTCCGGCTAAAATGGATTGGATCTGAAGAGGCATGCATATTTATACACACTTATAACATACATACTTATGACAAGGCACAGATATGGATGTGATTGGTTCGCACTTAAAAGGAATTCTGCAAACCAGAAAACAAACTTTTTTTGTCTAGGCACTGATAGCGGAGTGAAAGTTTTATGGTCTCTAAATTACTGTTGGAGGGGGGGGGAAAGGTCAACAGGCTCGAATTGTTATAAGAGATACACAAACATTTTTAGCTAAATACTGATAAGGGAGTGAAAGTTTATGGTCCCTGAATTACTGTTGATGGGGGTCTTATCTGTGCAATCAAGTCTCACACTTCCCATTCACGCATAAATCCTGGGGAATAATTTAACCCAGTATTCAGCGTGTCAATGGTTGTTATCAATTTGGGAATATAAATTGATAACAACCATTGACACGCTGAATACTGGGTTAAATTATTCCCCAGGATTTATGCGTGAATGGGAAGTGTGAGACTTGATTGCACAGATAAGACCCCCATCAACAGTAATTCAGGGACCATAAACTTTCACTCCCTTATCAGTATTTAGCTAAAAATGTTTGTGTATCTCTTATAACAATTCGAGCCTGTTGACCTTTCCCCCCCCCTCCAACAGTAATTTAGAGACCATAAAACTTTCACTCCGCTATCAGTGCCTAGACAAAAAAAGTTTGTTTTCTGGTTTGCAGAATTCCTTTTAAGTGCGAACCAATCACATCCATATCTGTGCCTTGTCATAAGTATGTATGTTATAAGTGTGTATAAATATGCATGCCTCTTCAGATCCAATCCATTTTAGCCGGAAGAAGTACCCTGCGTTGGTACGAAAGCTCGCTATTATTACATCATGTATTTTTGTTAGCCATTAAAAGGTATCATATCTACAAGATTACGTCGTTTCTCTTGCTGAGAACAATCACATTTTGTATCAGCTTGCAACTCATACATGCAGTTTACATTGCTTCTTGATGACTAGCCATACACATCTACTATGTACAATGAGCAAATAAGGGTAAAAGACAATACATAGCTGTATTTAGCCACAGTCGGAAGGAACGCAGTGGAATAATCAGTGACTCACGCTCAGACGTCCTGCTAAGTGCTCCAGCATGGTAAACTCCCACTTCACACAGATGAAGTAATAGTGACTTATGCTAAATTACTCCACAGGAAGCTCCTACTTATGGGCTCAAAAGTCACATAACTGAACAGTTAGAGGCATTCATCCCTGCAAAGTTACTACTCCCATCATCTGGGGCAGACAAGACATATCCTTTATATAGAGAGTCTCCTATCACAAACATGTCCCTATATACATGGTCAATGTCATACTACTACCACAAGAACACAGGAATGTGCGCTGATCTACGACCCCCAACCACCGGCTTGTTGCATGTTGTTGTCATTAGTGACATGTGGCTGAAGCTGTGGCTTAATGCAATCCATACAAGCAAGGTTAAAGTCAACATATGGTCTTTTGCTACTATGTAAAAACATGACCCCATTATGGCCAAAAGAAGGACTACACCATCAGGAAAGCTTGCAGTTTTAACTAGACAGCAGCTCAACGGAGAAACTAGGATGTATATTAATTATTGACTTAGCAATAAAATGCACAACTATTCATTGAGACGACAGAACATCTTGACACTTAGATTATTATATACAGATGACATAATACAGAAACAGATCTTACTGCTCTACTATACAACATACCATTTGGGGAATGCCCCCGGGGTTATAGCAACAGAGCAGTAAATGTGCACCAGGATAGAACCTCTGATAGATCTTGTGCCAGTTTTATAGCAGTCTGTAGTATTAAGAGCCATTCATTATGGCTTGTGAGACACTTTAAAATGAATCTAGGACAAGAGATATAAGAAGAAGCACTACCCAATGTAAGGGGATACACAGCGGTAAAGTAAGTCTGTCTGAAAAACCACATGTGGCTACCACACATTTCCTTTACAGCGATCCTGCAGGAGCAGTGTGATATCAAATTAGTGGATGACCATTTGACTGCATAATAAGTCTGACGTGTGCCATGAACTCCAGTTTGTTTATTTTTTCAATACAAATCGGTGCATTTAGCTTAGTTAGGGTTCGTTAAGACCTGCTGTTTTCTCGCTTGAATGAGCGAATGATATCAGAGTTCGCTCATTCACTCATGCAGCCTGTTTTATACAGGCAGATACATCGTTGGCTCGTTCAAGCGAGAAATCGTTCAATTGTTCACATTCTCCGTATAAGTGACTGAGAACAACTAAATAATCGGTATTTAAACTGAACGATGAGTTAACGAGCCAACGATGATTTCTATGCCTGCATAAAATGAACGATAAATGAAGAGTGAACGATTTATTGTTTGATGATTGGCAGTGTTTAGACTGAACAGTTATGGTTCATTTTTACTATGAACTAGTGAACCGGTTATGGTTCATTTCGTAAAAGGGTCTTTTAACCTTCCTCAATGTGTCTGTGTCACAATGAGACCTCAGCCAACAATGCAGGTATATGCTGCTATACAGATATTCACCATTATTATAGCCCAGTTTGTCAAGGGCCTATAGAAATGTATTGTAGGCCATGGCGTGTACGACTACACATTGACTGAATGATCAAAACTGATCAATTAATCTAGGAAACACAATCAAATGGTAGAAAAGTAAAAACGTATTTGATCTAATTACACCAATGTCATTTATACTGTTATACTTGCATATGAAACAGTGTATTACCATCATGATGGAAATCAAGTGCAAATGGTGCCCTAAAATAAGTACAGACACAAGCGCTCAAGAGATGATGCACAGCCCAATCAAGATTGCAAGCAAGTCTAAGGGTCTATTCACATGTGGCATATTTGATGTAGTAAGATCTGTGTATCTGAATGGTTCTTACACAAAATCACACACATGCTGTTGAAACATCCGCACTCATTGGTTTTTAGTTGCAGAAATTTCGGCAACAAATCTGCCTTGTCTGAATACACCCCAAGTCTGCAATCTGCGCCATATTATTTTATTGACCTTTGTGGTAATGTGGGTGAGGAATGTCTTGAACCTTTGCTATGTGTAGAAAAAGATCATCCCAGAATTTCTTCTCAGACTCTTTATATATAAATTTCATTAAGGGTCTTGTATTTAAGATGCTACCATTTCTATTCCAGGAGGTTACCTGTCTCAGGGTTGTAGTGCAGACCATCATTAACCAGGACATTATTAAAGGGAATCAGGCCAACTTCAAAAGAGCTTGGTTTTTCCGTCAGCCCAGCAGAGAATGATAGGTGCACAGTTGTAGAACTTGCTCCTTGACAAAGCAAAAACAAGAAATTGTCATTGACATTAAAAGTAGAAATCCAGTGCAATAGGTAACCATCAAGTCAGCTGAACCTTTAAATGATCACGTAAGGCTACTTTACAGTAAAATTCCCACTACCTTTGAACAGGTTACAGTGGACTAAATGAAATATGCCCTTTTTTTCATTCTTTGCAATTTAGATTTTTTTCTATGTTGCTCTGACTTTTACCTTTTCAGGATGACACCCCAGAAATATTAAAAATGATATACCAGAGGTGTTCTTCAGTGATATGTGATGCAAACACCATCCACTGTGGTGTAATCACTGCCTCATCACAGTAGAATGTATGAGGTTACATGCTACATACTCAACGACTCACTCCGGCCGCTGTGTGAGAACCTTCTCTTCTACATTGAGGCGGAACACCCCCTCTCACCAGGGACTAGGCTGTAATGTCTCCCAAGTCCTCCCTTCCCTCTGGTTCTTATACTTGACTGCAACTTGCTGTTTAACATCTGAGGAAAAATGCAGCTGTAGGCTCAACCTCTAGAGAGAACAATCTGTATACTCTGGAGCCTAAGGGAAACGTCTACTAGCAGAAACAGACTACAGAGGAAACCATAGTCAGGACTCACTAGTTAACCACAGAATTCTGTACACTAGTAGCAAATACACACAGGAGTAGAATAGGACTAAGCTATTGGTCCCAGTGTGCCTAAAAGTGAATTTATGCTATAGGTTTAATTAAATATTTTGAGATGACATAATAATTGTACGTATTATAGCAATAGAACACTCCCTTTCACATATTTTAAAGTTATACATTATAGAAGGTGTCAGTTAATAGAAACCTAGTGTACGTGGCAAGAATATACAGCAGAGCTGTATGCAGTCAATCAAACAGACAACCCGTTGGATCATGTACATTAAGTAGACCAAGAATCGGGCATTCTGGAGGAAGAAGTCACATGGGCCCTGAAACAACTACCAAACAGGAAAGCTCTGGGCGATGATCACATACTAGCCGAATTGCTCAAACCAGTGTCAGTCAAGATCCTAACCGACCTATGTCAGAAGATCTGAAGCTCCAAATCGTGGCCCGAAGACTGGACAAAATCTGTCTTCGTTACACTTCAAAAAAAAAAAGTGGACGCTCAGGAGAACAGACAGAAGGAAAATTGATGTATTTTAACTATGGTGCTGGAGGAGAATCCTACGGATACCTTGGACTGCCATGACAATGAACAAGGTTGTGTTAGATCGCATCAAACCGAAAATATCACTAGAGGGCAAAATTGTCAAACAGCGGCTCTCTTTTTTTGGACACGTGATGCGCGCTAACTCACTGGAAACAGTACTGATGCTTGGCAAGGTCAGTGGGAAGAGAAGATCGGGACAACAACGAACATGATGGCTGGATACAATCAAGGCCACCACCAACATGTCAATTGCCGAACTGAAAGAAGCCGTGAAAGACAGGAATGCGTGGAGAACAATGATCCATTTGAGTGACCGAAGGATGGATGCAACTGAATGGATAATAATCATCATCACATGCCTTTTATCTGGATTGACTGGGGTTAGATAATATTTTTTTCATAGAGCTGTATGATACTGGCCAATAGGAAAAGTTGGAACTAACAAATTCAAAACAACTGGAAAATCATTGAAAAACAATGTGATGTATGACAATGATAAAATACCGCACCCGGTCTGAGAGCTCTACGTATAAGGGTATTGTGTATTGTTTGTGACAAGAGATCTTAGACCTGGCAAGTGATATGAAAAACAGGAAGCTCACATCAACTCTGATAATTACTGTAGTCCCATAAAGGGCGTTCCAGCTGGGTTAAATAGGACCATACAAAGACTTGTTATGGTCCATAGCAAAACAACTCCATGTAAAGTTATATTAGCTTACCACAAAATACAATCACAGAAGACATGCATAGGTATATACAGGATAGCAGGATGGCTCAGTGCTTAGCACTGTTGCCTTGGGGCACTGGGGTCCTGGGTTCAAGTCTGTTTGTGTGGGCTTCCTTCTGCATTCAAAAAGTACACTAATACACCAATATAGAGATTGTGATCTGATAGGATCTTTTGTAAATGAATGTGTACTGCACTGTGGAATATGTGCTATATAAATGAGTAAAATAAATCAATACTGTGGCCCTATAAAATAAAAATCCACAATTACATCAGGGAGATAAAGTGAAGAAATGGTTTGCATAGTAGTGAAGATATTACAGCCGTACACCATATAATATCATACCAAACTAATCCTGCGGAGTAATTTAAGGTTATTAAGTCAAATAATGCATTACCTCTGGATTCTGAAAGTGTAATAATTGATATTTGATCTGAAAATTAAAAAAAAAGAAAAAGAAGAGATTGACATTTATCCATTGACATTTGTAGCACCATTCCGAACACAAAATACTGAAATAGGTGAGAAAACAAGAAATCTACTAAACTATAATAAAATTGTAAATATATTCACACATCCAGGACCTGGGAAGAGTAACAGAGGAATTTCACAATGCAGGGTTTTAAGAAAAAATGTTACAGAAATATTATTTTATGGGGAATGCAAGTATTTGCTGTAAGATAAAAATTGGCATATAAGACCTGAACCTTTCTAATTAAGGCTAGTCACCATTCACATCTATCCCATCACCCAAGGGAGCTTAAAATCAAATTTCCTACTAGGCCGAGTTCCTTGGGAAACCAATTAACCTATGAAATTGCTTTGTAGTGTGGAGGAAACTGAAGAACCTGGAAAACTCACCAAAGAGAGAAATAAAAACTCAATGCAGATGTTTTCCTTGGTTGGATTTGAATCCAGGGCCCAGTTATATAAGGTAACAGTACTAAAAACTGAGCCATTATACTGTCCATAAGCAAGAGCCATACCTCTACCATCTTATATAGATGGCAGGTCCCATTTTTCACACCATAACCTGTTTATTTGTTGACTAGATTCTTCATTATAATCATTTGTTCTGTATTGACCTGACTATTCTGCTTGTATGTCAGTTATGCACCTTCATTTCAATCTTATATTATTTTGACATGCATGCTAATCCTGTGAAATTTTTTCAAGAAAATAAAAAATGTAAAAAAAAATGTAATTGCTAAAATAATATAAGACATCTGGGGCAAAGTAATTGTTTAAGCATTTGTGTTGGGTATGATTTTCAGTATGTGAACATAAAATGAAGTAAAATATCAGTATATTTACTCTATATTACTGGTAATATATACCGCAATTCAGTGCTATTTAAATGCTGCAATTTGGAGAAATGTTGGCAAAACAAGGAATGCTTAGCTTAATACTGGATGACAACCTATACATATGACTGTAGAGGTGTGCTATTTGTAAGTTCTGAATTGAAAGTTTAAAAAAATATACAAAATTGGGGAAAAAATGAATGACGTTTAACATTTCTAGTTGAATTGTTTTCTTTTAGTTGGTGTAAGTTTCACCACTCTAGAGGAGTTAAGAGTAGAATGCTGATGGATGATTATTAGAGATGAGCGAACGCGTTCGTCCGAGCTTGATATTCGTGCGAATATTAGGGTGTTCGGGATGTTCGTTATTCGTGACGAACACCATGCGGTGTTCTGGTTACTTTCACTTCCTTCCCTGAGACGTTAGCGCGCTTTTCTGGCCAATTGAAAGACAGGGAAGGCATTACAACTTCCCCCTGCAACGTTTAAGCCCTATACCACCCCCCTGCTGTGAGTGGCTGGCGAGATCAGGTGTTCGCCTAATATAAAAGTCGGCCCCTCCCGCGGCTCGCCTCAGATGCGGTGTGAGTTAGATGAGGGACAGTGCTGTTTATACCGGAGCTGCTGTAGGGAAAGAATTGGTAGTTAGTGTAGGCTTCAAGACCCCCCAAAGGTCCTTATTAGGGCCACTGATAGCTGTGTGTTGGCTGCTGTTAGCAGTGGGATTTTTTTTTTCTCAAAATCGCCTCTGCAGACCGTTGCACCTGGCATTAGGGACAGAAGTGCTGCATAGGCAGGGAGAGTGTTAGGAGTGAGTGTAGCCTTCAAGAACCTCAACGGTCCTTTCTAGGGCCATATTTATCCGTGTGCAGTACTGTCCAGGCTGCTGTTGGCTGTGCTGCATTTTTTTTGGGCTTCTCAAAATCGCCTCTGCAGAGCATTCCACCCTCCATTGATACTGCAGGGAAAGAATTGTATAGGCAGGGCCACAACACAGTTATTATTCATAGAATATACGCAGTGCTGCCTGTTGGTGGGAAAAAACTGAAAACAAATCTATTTGTCCAGCCTCTGTCCGTCCTTACGGGCGGTGGACACGTGTGAGCTGCGTGAAAAACATTGCTAAATCATACGCAGCCAGCTACGCTTTACTGCTGGGTTCGCCATTTGCTTTCCTTAATTGGGAAAAAAAATACCTGCTCTCCAAGAGTTATAATAACTCTGCTACCCTCACGTTCTGTGACACATAAGCAGGGACACAGCACAGTTATTAAACTTCTCAGGTTCATTGAATATACGCAGTGCTGCCTGTTGGTGGGAAAAAACTGAAAACAAATCTATTTGTCCAGCCTGTGTCCGTCCTTACGGGCGGTGGACACGTGTGAGCTGCGTGAAAAACATTGCTAAATCATACGCAGCCAGCTACGCTTTACTGCTGGGTTCGCCATTTGCTTTCCTTAATTGGGAAAAAAAATACCTGCTCTCCAAGAGTTATAATAACTCTGCTACCCTCACGTTCTGTGACACATAAGCAGGGACACAGCACAGTTATTAAACTTCTCAGGTTCATAGAATATACGCAGTGCTGCCTGTTGGTGGGAAAAAACTGAAAACAAATCTATTTGTCCAGCCTCTGTCCGTCCTTACGGGCGGTGGACACGTGTGAGCTGCGTGAAAAACATTGCTAAATCATACGCAGCCAGCTACGCTTTACTGCTGGGTTCGCCATTTGCTTTCCTTAATTGGGAAAAAAAATACCTGCTCTCCAAGAGTTATAATAACTCTGCTACCCTCACGTTCTGTGACACATAAGCAGGGACACAGCACAGTTATTAAACTTAGATAATTCATTCACTAGAGGCAGTGGGGCCTTTCGTTTTCCAAAAAGGGCAAAAATTATATTTGGCCTGCAGTCTTGCGCCAATTTATTTCCTGCCTGGGAAATCTAATCACTGGTAATACAGCATGCTGAGGGGTAGGGGTAAGCCTAGAGGACGTGGACGTGGACGTGGCCGAGGACGCGGAGGGCCAAGTGAGGGTGTGGGCACAGGCCAAGCTCCTGATCCAGGTGTGTCGCAGCTGTCTGCTGCGCGATTAGGAGAGAGGCACGTTTCTGGCGTCCCCACATTCATCGCCCAATTAATGGGTCCACGCGGGAGACGGTTATTAGAAAATGAGCAGTGTGAGCAGGTCCTGTCCTGGATGGCAGAAAGTGCTTCGAGCAACCTATCGTCTACCCGCAGTTCTGCGCCGTCCACTGCTGCCAATCCGAATCCTCTGTCTGCTGCTCCTCCTTCCTCCCAGCCTCCTCACTCCACTACAATGACACCTGCTCAGGAGCGGGAACACTCCCAGGAACTGTTCTCGGGCCCCTGCTTAGATTGGGCAGCAGCGGTTCCTCTCCCACCAGAGGAGTTTATCGTCACTGATGCCCAACCATTCGAAAGTTCCCGGGGTCCGGGGGAAGAGGCTGGGGACTTCCGCCAACTGTCTCAACAACTTTCTGTGGGTGAGGAGGACGATGACGATCAGACACAGTTGTCTTGCAGTGAGGTAGTAGTAAGGGCAGTAAGTCCCAGGGAGCAGCGCACAGAGGATTCGGAGGAAGAGCAGCAGGACGATGAGGTGACTGACCCCACCTGGTGTGCAACGCTTACTCAGGAGGACAGGTCTTCAGAGGGGGAGTCAAGGGCATCAGCAGGGCAGGTTGCAAGAGGCAGTGCAGTGGCCAGGGGTAGAGGCAGGGCCAGACCGAATAATCCACCAAGTGTTTCCCAAAGCGCCCCCTCGCGCCATGCCACCCTGCGGAGGCCGAGGTGCTCTAAGGTCTGGCAGTTTTTCACAGAGACGCCTGACGACCGACGAACAGTGGTGTGCAACCTTTGTCGCGCAAAGCTCAGCCGGGGAGCCAACACCAACAGCCTCACCACCACCACCATGCGCAGACATATGATGGCCAAGCACCCCGCAAGGTGGGACAAAGGCCGTTCACCGCCTCCGGTTTGCACCCCTGCCTCTCCCCCTGTGCCCCAACCTGCCACTGAGATGCAACCCCCCTCTCAGGACACAGGCACTACCGCCTCATGGCCTGCACCCACACCCTCATCTCCGCTGTCCTCGGCCCCATCCAGCAGTGTAGTTCAGCGCACCGTTCAGCCGTCGCTTGCGCAAGTGTTCGAGCGCAAGCGCAAGTACGCCGCCACGCACCCGCACGCTCAAACGTTAACCGTCCGCATCGCAAAATTCATCAGCCTTGAGATGCTGCCGTATAGGGTTGTGGAAACGGAGTCCTTCAAAAGTATCATGGAGGCGGCGGCCCCGCGCTACTCAGTTCCCAGTCGCCACTACTTTTCCCGATGTGCCGTCCCAGCCCTGCACGACCACGTCTCCCGCAACATTGTGCGCGCCCTCACCAACGCGGTTACTGCCACGGTCCACTTAACTACGGACACGTGGACAAGCACAGGCGGGCAGGGCCACTACATCTCCCTGACGGCACATTGGGTGAATTTAGTGGAGGCTGGGACAGAGTCAGAGCCTGGGACCGCTCACGTCCTACCCACCCCCAGAATTGCGGGCCCCAGCTCGGTGGTGGTATCTGCGGAGGTGTATGCTTCCTCCACTAAAGCACCCTCCTCCTCCTCCTCCTCCTCTGTCTCACAATCAAGATGTGTTAGCAGCAGCATGTCGCCAGCAGTCGGTGTCGCGCGGTGTGGCAGCACAGCGGTGGGCAAGCGTCAGCAAGCCGTGCTGAAACTACTCAGCTTAGGCGATAAGAGGCACACGGCCCACGAACTGCTGCAGGGTCTGACACAGCAGACCGACCGCTGGCTTGCGCCGCTGAGCCTCCAACCGGGCATGGTCGTGTGTGACAACGGCCGTAACCTGGTGGCGGCTCTGCAGCTCGGCAGCCTCACGCACGTGCCATGCCTGGCCCACGTCTTTAATTTGGTGGTTCAGCGGTTTCTGAAAAGCTACCCACGCTTGTCAGACCTGCTCGTAAAGGCGCGCCGGCTCTGCGCACATTTCCCAAAGTCCCACACGGACGCTGCCACCCTGCGCACCCTGCAACATCACTTTAAGCTGCCAGTGCACCGACTGCTGTGCGACGTGCCCACACGGTGGAACTCTACGCTCCACATGTTGGCCAGGCTCTATGAACAGCGTAGAGCTATAGTCGAATACCAACTCCAACATGGGCGGCGCAGTGGGAGTCAGCCTCCTCAATTCCTTTCAGAAGAGTGGGCCTGGTTGGCAGACATCTGCCATGTCCTTGGTAATTTTGAGGAGTCTACCCAGGTGGTGAGCGGCGATGCTACAATCATTAGCGTCACCATTCCTCTGCTATGCATCTTGAGAAATTCCCTGCAAACCATAAAGGCAGCTGCTTTGCGCTCGGAAACGGGGGCGGGGGAAGACAGTATGCCGCTGGATAGTCAGGGCACCCTCCTGTCTATTTCTCAGCGCGTACAGGAGGAGGAGGAGGAGCATGAGGAGGATGAGGAGGAGGGGGAAGAGACAGCTTGGCCCGCTGCTGACGGTACACCGGCTGATTGCCTGTCATCCTTTCAGCGTGTATGGCCTGAGGAGGAGGAGGAGGAGGAGGATCCTGAAAGTGATCTTCCTAGTGAAGACAGCCATGTGTTGCGTACAGGTACCCTGGCACACATGGCTGACTTCATGTTAGGATGCCTTTCTCGTGACCCTCGCGTTGCACGCATTCTGGCCACTACGGATTACTGGGTGTACACACTGCTCGATCCACGGTATAAGGAGAACCTGCCCACTCTGATTCCCGAAGAGGAAAGGGGTTCGAGAGTGTTGCTATACCACAGGACCCTTGCGGACAAGCTGATGGTAAAATTCCCAGCCGACAGCGCTAGTGGCAGAAGGCGCAGTTCCGAGGGCCATGTTGCAGGGGATGTGCGTAGATCGAGCAGCATGTACATCCCAGGCAGTGCAACAGTCTTTAAGGGCCTGGCCAGCTTTATGGCTCCCCACCAAGACTGTGTCACCGCTCCCCAGTCACGGCTGAGTCGGCGGGAGCACTGCAAAAGGATGGTGAGGGAGTACGTAGCGGATCGCACGACCATCCTTGGTGACGCCTCTGCCCCCTACAACTACTGGGTGTCGAAGCTGGACACGTGGCCTGAACTAGCCCTGTATGCCCTTGAGGTGCTTGCTTGTCCTGCGGCTAGCGTGTTGTCGGAGAGGGTGTTTAGTGCGGCTGGGGGAATCATCACCGATAAGCGTAGCCGCTTGTCAACCGACAGTGCCGACAGGCTAACACTCATCAAGATGAACAAAGGCTGGATTTCGCCAGACTTCTGTTCTCCACCAGCGGACAGCAGCGATACGTAAGCAATACGTAGGCTGCACCCGCGGATGGAAGCTACGTTCTCTCTCACCATCCAAAACGGGGACATTTGTGCTTCATCAATCTGTGTCTAATATTCCTCCTCCTCCTCCTCCTGCTCCTCCTCGTGAAACCTCACGTAATCACGCTGAACGGGCAATTTTTCTTAGGGCCACAAGGCTCACTCAAATAATTTTTCTGAACAATTTTTATAAGTTTCAATGCGCTTAAAAGCATTGGAACTTTAACTTGAACCAATTTTTCGTTACACTGGGCTGCCTCCAGGCCTAGTTACCACTTAAGCCACATTAACCAAAGCGATTAATGGGTTTCACCTGCCCTCTTGGCTGGCCATGGCCAATTTTTGGGATGTACATTAGTACTGTTGATACAGCAATTTTTGTGGGCCCTCGCCTACAGTGTAATCAAATTAATTTTTAGCCCACCTGCATTACAGCTGACGTTACCTCAGCTGTGTTGGGCAATGCAATGGGATATTTTTGTGTACCGCCGGTGGGTTCCAGGGAGCCACCCATGCTGTAGGTGCACACTGAGTTTTTAATACTTCTGTACACTTCTAAAGAACCCGTCTGACTGGGGCATGCAGTGTGGGCCGAAGCCCACCTGTATTACGCACGACATTACTACCTCAGCTGTGTTGGGCAATGCAATGGGATATTTCTATGTACCGCCGGTGGCTTCCTGGCACCCACCCAGGCAGTGGGTCCACAGGGAGTTAAACCTACATGTGTCCACTTGTAAAGAACCCCAGTCTGACTGGGGCATGCAGTGTGGGCCGAAGCCCACCTGCATTACGCACGACATTACTACCTCAGCTGTGTTGGGCAATGCAATGGGATATTTTTGTGTACCGCCGGTGGGTTCCAGGGAGCCACCCATGCTGTAGGTGCACACTGAGTTTTTAATACTTCTGTACACTTCTAAAGAACCCGTCTGACTGGGGCATGCAGTGTGGGCCGAAGCCCACCTGTATTACGCACGACATTACTACCTCAGCTGTGTTGGGCAATGCAATGGGATATTTCTATGTACCGCCGGTGGCTTCCTGGCACCCACCCAGGCAGTGGGTCCACAGGGAGTTAAACCTACATGTGTCCACTTGTAAAGAACCCCAGTCTGACTGGGGCATGCAGTGTGGGCCGAAACCCACCTGCATTAACCCTTTCCAGTCCACTGTGTGACCTGTGAAGACATTAGGGTTTAAGGCTGTACAGCTCCGTTGTTGGTAGACGTCCGTCGGGGTTCTCTTACTGTATATTGCCAGCCTCTCTGCTGTCGGAGCCTATCCTACGTGTCAGCTCATGCAGTACTGGCTTTAGCCAGCATATAGCGCCGTTGTATAACAGCAGAAAAAGAGTAAGCCCCCTAGGAAAACCATATACAAATTGGATTGGAAAGGGTTAAGCACAACATTACTACCTCAGCTGTGTTGGGCAATGCAATGGGATATTTCTATGTACCGCCGGTGGCTTCCTGGCACCCACCCATGCTGTAGGTGCACACGGAGTTTTTACTACATCTGTACACTTATAAAGAACCCCAGTCAGACTGGGGCATGCAGTGTGGGCCGAAGCCCACCTGCATTAAGCACGACATTACTACCTCAGCTGTGTTGGGCAATGCAATGGGATATTTCTGTGTACCGCCGGTGGGTTCCAGGGAGCCACCCATGCTGTGGGTCGACAGGGACTTCACAATAGGGAGTTGTACCTGCCTGTGTCTATGAATTAAAAAGCCCGGTCTGACTGGGGCATGCAGACACCTTGACAGAATGAATAGTGTGTGGCACATAGGTTCCCCATTGCTATGCCCACGTGTGCAGCTCCTGATGGCGGTGGCACAGGATTCTATTTCTCATTGCTTCTGTACAGCATTGTGGGCTATCGCTCCGCCACTTTTAAAGAGGGTCGCTGCCTAGCCGTGCCAACCTCTGCAGTGTGTGCCTGCGGTCCCTCGTCATGGCAGACGCAATTCTAAATAGACATGAGCGTGGTGTGGCATGAGGGCAGCTGAAGGCTGCGCAGGGACACTTTGGTGTGCGCTGTGGGGGGGAGGGGGGGCGGTTGGGCAGCATGTAACCCAGGAGAAGTGTCAGTGGAGTGTCATGCAGGCAGTGATTGTGCTTTGTTGGAGGTAGTGTGGTGCTTAGCAAAGGTATGCCATGCTAATGAGGGCTTTTCAGAAGTAAAAGTTGTTGGGAGGGGGGGGGCCCACTCTTGCCGGTATTGTGGCTTAATAGTGGGACCTGTGAACTTGAGATGCAGCCCAACATGTAGCCCCTCGCCTGCCCTATCCGTCACTGTGTCATTCCCATCACTTTCCTGAATTGCCCAGATTTTCACACATGAAAACCTTAGCGAGCATCGGCGAAATACAAAAATGTTCTGGTCGCCCATTGACTTCAATGGGGTTCGTTGTTCGAAACGAACCCTCGAGCATCACGGGAAGTTCGTTACGAATAACGAACACCCGAACATTTTGGTGTTCGCTCATCTCTAATGATTATGTAGGTTCTACGTAGGCTCTGCTTACATCTGAAGCTCCGCTCAAGTTCTCCGGCACAGATCTGTCCAACCATCTCTGACGAAATAGTGCAGCATGCTGTGCTATTTCATTCAATAAGTGCAGGACTGCATAACAGAAGCCTGGCAGACCCAATTATAGTTAATGGGATCCATCTACCACTGTTTGCTTCTGGAATGTGTCTAAAGGAGCTCCATTGAGCTCACAGCCAGAACCATGTGCTTTCTCTAATAAGCACATGGACAACTTGGCTACACATATCCCATCATATCCTGAGGAAGCTGTTAGTACAATGGTGAAACGCGTTGTCCATGTATTTGTTAAAATAAAGAATTGTATACTCCCTGGTATCATGGTCCTGACTGTGTGCTGAACTGAGCTCCTATAGACACATTCCATTTACAGAGGCCAGCGGAGGAGAGAGGAGCCGGAAGCTAGTAGATATATACATTTGATCAGTGCTGTGTCTCTCACAGCAATATTAGGTGAGCCCCATTGGTTCAGTGGGGATCTTTGCATTGCTCAGCAGATACACACATGAGGCACTCTAGATTTGTGTTTTATTGCTATTTAGTTCCATTGTAGGGTGGATCAATTTGCTGCAGGGTTTCTATTTTTTTTTCCTATGATGAAATCAAATAATGGAAACCTGAATGCAGATTTCAACAGAGACTTAAAGGGAATTTGTCAGCTTGAACATGCTGTCCAAACTGCAGGCATCATGTTGTAGAGCAGGAGAAGCTGAGCAGACTCATATATAGTTTATGGGAGAAGACTGAGTATAACATGTATTCTATTAATTTAAACCTCTGCGCGTTCTGATCCGAACAATGCAATGGGCGGAGCTATCAGTGATTGACAGCTACCCCTGTATGTACATTCATACACACAGAGCTGTCAATCACTGATAGGACCACCCACGGGACTGTTCGGATCAGAACACGCAGAGGTTTAAATGAATAAATTACAATATTACTAAACATTTTCCCACAACATTGTATCTAAATCTGCTCAGCTCCTCCTGCTCTATAACATGATGCCTGTAGTTTGGACAACATATTCGAGCTGACATGTTCCCTTTTAGTGTTGTTAGAAAGTGCATAATTGAGCCTGTGAGACGACAACATCTATATGTACTATAAGTGCACTTTTAATATTTGGAGAGTAAAGCCCCATTTACACACAACGATAGTTTGCTCAAAATTCGTTCAAAAGATAGGATGATTGACAGTTTGAGCAATCATTTTGCATAAGCTGCTAATAGGCAGTAATGCCCATTAGTAGCTTATTAGCTTAATTTGCATGTAAATGAGCCTACTTCAGTGTATGCAGATAACAGTAGGTGGTCTGTTATCTGCATACATCTCCTTTGTTCTGCAGCTGAATACAATGTTATCAGCGCTCCCCCGTGGAGAATCACAGCTTGCAGTCCTTGCTAACAGCTGCCCAGCTGAACAATGGGGCTTAAGTTCTGTACTTGGTTCAAGAACTTCAAGTACTTTTGTCTCCTCTCACACTCTAAAAACATACTGAATTGATTTCCTTTGAAATTGGCACTACTGTGTGCCTGAGGTAAGGAAATTTGATTGTTATCTCCATTGGGTCAGAGAATGATAAATGGTGACAAACCTTGTACCGTACTGTGAAATAGATTGACACTACATAAGCAAGATATTCATAAACTATCCAACCAATAATCCCCTCCTTGGATCAGAGTTCAAAAGTACAAGAAAAATGAAATAGGGCTGAATTTCAATAGCCACATAAAAAGTAGTGATAAAACCAAAGCATGTGTGTATTCAATGTACACTCATTGACAAAAAACATGCACCAAGAAGGATTTGTGGAATGAAACATTATATGTGTGAATGTAATGACGATATATGTAAGTGATTACAATATTAGAGGGAAAGGATACGTTTATTGGGGAAAACTGTACAATTGCCAGGAGGCTCTATTAGCCTGTTGGGCCGCCTCTATACAAGATACATGATGAGATACGGTCATACATGAAGGAATACTGACTCTGTATATTATACTGTCGCACATTTGCCCACAGATATTTCAACTGGGCCACTAAATCCTGCACACTAATAGAGTGCCAATGCTGGTATCTCAGTGGGTCCTCCCATAAACGTTTGATTGGGGATAAAGCTACCAATTGGGAAGGCCAAGGAAGTGTGGCAACCTGACAAAGGCATTACTAGGAATCTCCCTTGATCACTACTAGGGGTAACCAACTGTCATTTGCGATGGCTCCCGAGATAATCACAACAGCAGTTTGGGCAGCGTGTCTCGCTCAACGGCAAAGACAGGACTAAAGGCCCTTTTACCCAGGATGAGTGCTGGGCAAATGATGCCCGACACTTGTCCTCATGTATCCTCGCTCCCGTGCTGTTACACGGGAGCGAGTATTTCTGGATTGCTGACAGCATGGACAGCAGGGAGGCTGGGGGAGAGTTCTCTCCCTGCTCTCCCCCCACCCATGTCCATTCACTATAAGCAGCAGCCCTTCAGTACTGAACAGCTGCTGTTTACACTGAATGATGGTCTTTCAGGATTTTAAGCTGCTTAAAACTGAACGACTGGATGATTCTCGTCCAGTCATTCAGTTTCTGCATGCTTTTACATGGGACGATTATCATTCAAAACCCCACAGGAGCGCAGGGCTTTGAACGACCAGAACAATAATCATCCCGTGTATAAGGGCCTTAAAGCACTCACCACAAGCCCTCCATACAGTGGCGTAACTCGACGCTGCTGGGCACCAGTGCAAAATCTGGAACTGGGCCCCCAATTACAAAGTGTCAATGATAGTATTGGTTTGGGAAGAGAGACTTTATGGGCCCCCTAGGGCTCCTGGACCCAGGTGTGACCGCACCCTCTGCACCACCTATAGTTATGCCAGTGCCTCTATACTTGAACACAACCATCGTTGGTTCTGAAACAGACCTGGAATCGTCATTAAAGATGATACGGTTCCAGTCCATTGCAATTCAGGTTTCTCATTTATTACACCCCTGCAAACAAAGGCAATGGTGTTGGGGTGTTAATGGCAGGACATGTAAAGGGTACTGTGACACCAAATATCCTTCAGTTAAGCCCCTGAAAATGGTCTGGGCAGAGACAGGGTTCAGTAACGAAGGTGCCACCTATGTCTGGATGGTGGACAATGAAACTATTGGATCTACTCATACTTGTCAGTGGATCAATCAATCCTTTCTACTGCTGGTCTGTCTGGGTCGTCCAGTATTCTCAGTGTGTACGTTCCATCACACTTCCAAAACCTCCTAACAGCTTGGTCAAAAATGACCATCTTGCTTCTCTCATTCCAACAATGCACCCCCTGTTAAAATATGTTAACTGCAAAAAGTCTCTGATGTCTAGCAGTCAATATTTTCTTAATGAATGGTACATTACACAAAAGTAGCTTCTAAGAGCCTTTACATAGGGCCACGGGGGTAGCATTTTAATGGCCTCTGGTGGCCAGACCCAGCGTCTAATCAAACCACAACTATAATCATTTGGGTATTTCCCTGAGATATAATTGCATGTAGAGTTTTGCACCAATTCAACATTTCTATCTGGGTTCATTATTTTTTTTGTCATTGAGTGTAATCCAGACATAATATAGCAAAGTTACCTTTTGTATCTTTAGCTGGCCTGGGATAAGCTGCAAGAGAAAACAGGTTTATGGTAAGCAGAGTACATTGCTGCTTATTTCATTACTTACTACCAAGTTAAAAACATTTACTGCTATGTACCATGCATGCCTTATAATGTAATCACAGGTCATTACACAAGAATATATGAGTAATTCTTTAAGTTCCAGCTGCAAGTACCTCAACTAATTTTCAATGTTAACAGCTAAATGTTGTCCATTAGAGATTAGCGAGCACCCAAATGCTCGAGTCCTCATTATTCGAGTTGAGCTTTTCGTAAAATTCGAGAGCTCTACTCGAGTAACGAACCCCATTGACTACAATGGGAGACTCGAGAATTTTTGTATGTGGGACGCCGGGTGCTGATCTTTTTTTTTTTTTTTCTTTCTAGGTCTCTCCCTCTCCCTTTCCCTTTCCCTCTCTCTCCTGCCTGACAAAAAATTTGCCAATGACGCGCGCTGCGTCGCGGCAGGGAGGGGCCAAAACAGGCACGTCATAGCGGGGAGGAGCCAAAAACTGGGGCGGGGTCGAACACGGCTTGATGCTTGTTCGAGTAACGAGCATCATCGAGTACGCTAATACTCGAACGAGCATCAAGCAGAGTACGTTCGCTCAACTCTATTTTCCATGTTACCAGTATATCTGTATAAATAGACTCTTTCAGAAATGGTTTAACAGATGAAGAAAATAATTTGAGACATGTGGCCTCCATATTGTTCTTGAATTCTAGTTGTTGATTCCCCATTTATAACTGAAGAAAAGAAAATTTGAGGAAAAACTGGTACAGAGTCCTTATGTAAGGTAAAGTGTGCAAGGATAATGGGTTTGCATTTCTTTATACAGGGGCATGGTTATATATAAACTGCAGTACAGCATGAGCAGGGTTAGCATACATAGGTGGAAGCCAGGGTATACCAAGCTTGGGGTCCTATATATACCTGGCACTTGTAGAGGCATACAAGTGCTGGGAATATGATTGGGCAGACAAACAGATCTACTTAAGAACATCTATTACTTGCCTGGTGCTCCAGCAAAACCTTTTGACATCTGCATATCTTGCTCTCCATCAGCACCTTGTGGTTTTGATAATCCAACCTGTACCAATCTACCAGGAGGGCCAGCTTGACCATGCTCTAGAATGACACCATTGCGGCCAGGACCTAGTGGTATAACAATAGACCCTGAAGAGGTAGGTGATTCCGGTTCGGCTGGTGGTTCCTTCGACTCTGTACTGGTAGGATCTAGTGGTAGATCCGGTTGTCCGGACTGGGATGGGAGCTTTGGTTTGGTTGGAATATGAGGTTCTTCAGGTTGTGTGGGTTGCTTAGGAATTGAAGTATCGATGGGTACCTGGGGGTATATTGGTTCTTGTGGAACTTGTGGGTATTTTGGCTTTTCTGTAGCTCCTGGTTGTAGTTGAGGTATAACATTTACTTGTATTGTGTGTTTTGGATCAGACCCTAAATGGAAAAAAAAAACATGTTTGTTTGTTAAAGACTAATCAGATGACTATTATCTGTGATTATGAGCCTTTCAATCCATTGGGTCATGCAAATCTAATGTTCCTTTACACATTTCACTTTTACAATAATTCTATTTAAGCTTCCCAAGTATAACGAACTGCAAGCATCTGTCTTTTACAGTATGTTTAGACAAGGGGGAAAAAAGGGTGTGAATTGAAAATAACTAAATATTACATTAGACATGTCTTCTGTTCTACATCAGCTGTGCGTTGGAACAAATAAAAATTCCAATAGAATTGTATCATCAAATAGCTCTAAAAAGAAGACTGAATAATGGAAGGTTAAAGAGCAACAATATTCCAATGTAGTCGTTGACTGTACTAATTTGCACTTCTATATTTTGCAATATTCCATAAGTCATAATAAATTAGTGTACCTTATAGTACACTGGTGACACATTTAATGATTTCTTGTTGCAAATCCACTTAGATGAATGCATTAAAGCGTTTATATACAAATAAGGGAGATGGAATAAATCCTCCACAGTGCCACCTATTGAAAGGTATAGGTGGCACTGTGGAGGATTTATTCCATCTCCCTTATTTGCATATTACCCAGAGGAGCGTGCGTGGCCATTTGAGTCTCCTCACTTAGTTTATAGTTTATAGTATATAGTTGCTCTCCCTAAGGAGAAAAGAGCGTTTCTGACCCCAGCGTTTATATATTTATGCTGTCCTAGCTGAGGGTTGCATGAAATAGTTACAAACAGCTTGATTTCTGCAGTATGTGTCAATTATGGTGTGTCAATTTTCATAAAATCACTCTTTATCAGGTGTTGCATGAGCCAAGACTACTCTCAATGAAGTTCATGCACTCTGGAGTCATCCATATAAATGAGATATAGGCTAACCCCGCCCATCCAAGGCTGACTGACAGCATTATCACTATGCACAATAATAGGGATAAATCTGTCAAGCAGCAATAGGAGGAAGGGAAGCCCACTGCTCATGAACATGAGGACTCACCACTTAGCTCATACCGCACCTGATAAACTGTAATTTTAAGAAAACTATACCATATTGACAAATAAGAAACACACTACCAAAATCGGGGTGTCTGTCACTACTTTATATTGTCCTATGATACGGGAATAGAAACCTAGTGACAGATTCCCTTTAAAATCGTATAATATTACATGGACTGATAAAAAATATATAATTATGTAAAAAGAATAATAAATTGAACCCCCAATGTATAGTAAGCTAACTCTTTGCTACAAACGTTACATTTTATTAATTTTTTCTAACTGTGGAAAGAAAGATAATATATAAGGCCTTCAGCACATGGGTGGGTCGGACCCTACATGCGGGATTCCCGCAGCGGAGTTTGACCTGGTGCCCAGCCGGTTACCCTTGCGTGCCTGTCCGATGTTTTCTGTTCAGCGCTGCAGATGTGTTCAGCACTGCAGATGTGCATGCGCAGTAGCTGCCAGTGCTCTGCGATGACACGGATCCCGCGATACTTCAGCAGTGCTTACTGCGGAAGTTCAGCGGGACTGACAGTTTCCATTTACTTCAATGGAAGCTGGCCGTGCATAGCCCACACAAAATTGCAGCATGCGATTTCCGCTCGTGGGCAGAAAATCGCAGATTGTCATTGCATGCTATGGGCTGGATGTTCTGCGGAATCTGGAGACGGAATCCCGCTCCGGATTTCGCAATGCAAATCCACCCGTGTGCAGGAGGCCTTAATTTGAAAAAAAGTATATAAATGAATATGAATAACAGGCCTCTTACATTTATTAAAGTTTTGACAATATTTCATTACTTACACGCAACAGATAAATTCTCCCTCCATACGATTAGTTTTTACCAGCGGCAAATAATGTGAAAAAAAAATGTAAGAACTAATTTTGCAAAAAATCAAATTAAAAATTCTGTAATGTGAAATGACCTAGAAAGAGCAGTTTCAGACTAAATTTGAATCACATTGGTAAATATCAGATTTTTCCTGCTGCTAATTCTGTATTTACAAATCTAAATGTTCACATTTTGCTAATTATTTTGTAAAGAATTTTATTTCCTACCTTCTCCAGGTTTGCTCTTGGTGAGATCTTGTAAATCACTTGCGATTTTGGTGATATGTGTTTGGAACACCTGGACAGAATTCTTCAGGCCATGAATGTCATTGGAATGCGATTTTATAGTCCCATTGATCTTGCCTATACAGCTCCATAAACTGGTAACATGTTTATTAAGTCCATCTTTAATTCTTTGCAGGCTACCAGAGATAGTGTCCAGCTTTCCGCATACATTTTCCAACTTAGAAACTCTGGCATCAACATTCGAAAGCTCATTTCTAAATCCCTGAGAATTTTCGGGGCACTTCCCTTTGTTAGCAATTAGTTCACGCTTCAGGGCTTCAAAATTGTTTTGGAGATTGTTACAACAGTTACCCCTTGTAGAAGAATCTGAGGTAGTATCAAAAGGGTTTTGGACAACATCAACTCTTGCTGTTAGACCAAGCTGTGTATCCAGGACAGTAGAGTTAATACTTTGTACCTGGCCTGACAATGAGTCAAACTTATTATTGAGTAGATCAATACTGTCTTCAATCCCGTATAGCTCAAATTTGACCATTCCCAGCTCAGTTTTCAAACCTTCTAAATCTGATGTCTTGTTTTGCAGTAACTCAAATTTTTCATTCATTGTATCAGTGAGTGACTTTAAAAGAAGAGCATTATCCAGTTGAGTCTGAACCAAAACGTCATAATTGTTGTTGTAGCCATTATCATTGTTCAAGGAACCTTCCTTGCCATCTAAAGCACTTTTCAATTGATTATCCAACTTCTGCACCAAATCTTTCAAATCTTTGACCTCATTAGAAACAGTAGTAGTAATTGAGCCGCTGGAATCAGAAGGATCACGATGACTGGTAGTATCACCCAACCTATTCTCCAATAACTGAAGCTTCCAATCAATTAAATTGCTCATATTGTCAACACTACTGTTAATTAAACCCCTCAATGTGTCTTCAATATAGAAGCAATGCTCCTCTGCATTACTTTCAGTGACATTAACCTTGAACTCCAAATCATGCAATCTTTCATTCCAAGACAGGTCCGGTTTTAAGCTGCTCAAATGCTGCACCTCATTGTCTAGTCGAGCATTAAGAACCACATTGGCATCAGCAATTCTATCAATTTTTTGACCCATCGTCTTCAGCATAGCGTCAATATCATTCTTGCAACAATTGGAACTACTGTTTGGTGCAGTTAGGATTTGAGATCTCAACTTGTTTATTTCATCACGAAGTTCATTCTCCTTTTCAAGAACAAAATCTTTGACTTCACTGCAGCTATTCTCATTCTCTTCACATTGTTGTCGAACATTAATCAGTTTATAGTCACAAGAGTTTTTCAGATCAGCCATTTTTCTGTCCATCCCCTCAAGCATCTCATTTCTGAGAGCTTCCAATTGATCATCTAACTTAGAAATAGGTGAGGTTGGTTGACGAGACATATCTTCAATATCAGTCAAGCGTTCCTCATACAAACTAATTTTTGTGGTGAGGTCTTCAATTTGATCAGTTTTCCTTTGAAGTTCTTCTCGGGCATTAGTTAATTCAGATACTAGATCTTTTATTCCATCTTCTTTCTCAGCGCTACCAGTGAACCCTGGCAGGTAGTATTCTGTCTTGCCACCAATGGCACTGGCTGTTGGTGTCAAGTTGTTGAGCCATGTATTCAAAAATTTACTGGCATCTTCTTGAATAGTGATCTTTAAGTTTTCATTTACACCAGACAAAGAGGTTTGCAAGTCAATGACAGTCTGTGTAAGTCGGAGCATTTCTTCCTCAAGAGTCTGAATCTTTTTCTCTTGAGCTTCATTTAATTCTTGAAATTCTCTCTTGGAGTCCAAAGGTTTTTTCTGTTGCCCATTCAGTTCTATGGTGAAATAATAAACAGTGATACATGCCATAACATCATGACAATCTTCAAGAAAACAATGCACAGATAATATGAAAATTTATACTAAAGACTATAATGGGAGGTTCATATTGATTGTGAGGGCTTCTCATTACAGACTGAAGTGAAGTTCTTTTCTGGTGCCCTTATAATATTATATTTGGTGGCTCCTTCAGAATTACTGGAAAATCAAATTCCAGAAATTAGTTATGGGGCCTCATGTGGTGCAGAGTGTTAAGGCAGCAGTATGCAGTCCTAAGCTCCAGCTCACGACCTGAAGGTTGCGAGTTCAATCCCTGAACGGTTCAGGTAGCCGGCTCAAGGTTGACTCAGCCTTCCATCCTTCCGAGGTCAGTAAAATTAGTACTCAGATTGCTGGGGGGGAAGGGGGTAATAAATAAAATAAATTAACTGACAGCACTGTGGAATAAGTTGGCGCTATACAAATAGCAAGGTTCCCTCCAGTTATGGTGGAGTGGACAATTTTGCATGCTACTTCTAAAAATGTTTTGTAATGGCACCTTTTGGCATTTTTCAATTACCAGAATGTCACAACAAGAATATTTACCACTTTGTACATTCTAAAACATTTCTTACCTGGGTCTTTTTTCCCCCCGCTTGGCCGAGGAGTGTGTACAGGCAACTGTTTAGACTTGTCATTAGAGCCCTCTTTGCAATCTTCACCCTTAAACCCAGGGCAGCACCTCCATTCCAGCTCAGTAACAGCTTTGTAGGATGTTACATACCTAGGTCTAAAGCCAACTTTATAGCTGCAAAGGAACAGAACATACAATATTTGATAAGTTTAATACATAAGGCTGAAATTAACTATATAAATACCATATAGCATACAAGATCAACGTTTCATACCATTTGTATATTTGAAGATAATTGATTCAAAGAACAAACAGTCTAGTTGTTTCCATAACATTACTAACAGTTTATCACAATAGGCTGTAAACTCTTGTAGGCAGGGTACTCACTCCTATTGTTTAAATTACCTATTGGTTCAATAATGTATATTATGTCTTATCTTGTATCTTCATCCTTCTGACTTATAAAGTGCTGCAGAATATATTGGCGCTTTATAAATAAAGATTATTAGTAGTAGAACAAATTCCGCTTTACTGCTACTCAAATTATTGAATTGTAAAAAGATACTCAAATGGACCTTGAAAACTGCATGCCTCAACAGGCTCATAAGGTGGGATTACCAAGTCACAACTTTGGCATTGTGCATCTCTCAAATCTATTAAAAATAGTTAATCCTCCCACCCCTTAATAACACCACCTTTCAAAGCATTGGCAACAAATGACATGGTATCCATTCTTATTCCTACATACAAGACAATGCAATGTTGATAAACAAAGGCAGACAGTTTTATCACCATGGAGGACTGACTATAGCTTCTAAACCAAACCAATACACATGAATGGATCATGTATTGAATACTCTTAATATTTATCGGACATATAGCTCTCTACAAGGTGAAAAACATCCATTTGGAGGGCAGCATGAACACTGCATACACAAGTGGAACCAAAATAATAGCAAATCTGAAAGACATTCTTAATATGTGGAATAGTTGAGTATTAGAAACAATATACTGGTAATACCCATATAATAAATGAATATTAAATCATCTCTCAGGTTTTACAAGAAGCATATGATTTCCTTCGCTATTACGTTAGCAATCAAACACTGATGAAAACCACATCCTGACATGTCATCCATCTACTGTAACTTCTCATCACATCTTGTGGTACAAACTTTCCCTCACTACTGCCAATACTAGTGTGTACATCACTAACAGGAAGTGTTTATATGACATCTGAGTATATATACATAGCATTTTTTGTGCTGCAGGCAAAAAGATCAACTGTTATACATCATACTGTATGATATAGTCAGACTGGATGACACTGGCTTCATTAGAGTAAAGTAACTGCATGTAAATCTGATTGCAGAAAAGTCAGGATAACCAGAAGTGTTAAGCCCAAAAATTCAGAAAGATCAGATGTTGCTGTTCATAAGAGTTAACGATTCACGAACTATTGATTATTAGTTACAGACCAAACTAAGCTGTGTATGCAACCGTAAAGCAACACATGAAGAAGCACCAATGGGGCCAGCAGAGATCTGGCCCATAAGTCCTAAGGTTTGAGCAGCCCATTCTTGTCTATTTTGGCCATTTATCAGACATAGGACTAAGTGATTGGACCAAATTAGCAAAGTCTAAATACTATAATTTTTTAAACATGTAATTTGGTATGTCAATATTAACAAAACATTGGCAACGGCATGGCTGTGACACACAAGATGACCGAGTCGCTCTTGCTATATCATCACAGAAGTACAGGTAGCAAAAAAAGCAGGAGCAGATGGCTGCCAGTTATCAGCTCTGCAGCAGGGACCATTTAGGTAACTTTTTTTGCTATTTTATTGTGGATGTGGGAGAGTAAAGGTGATGACATGAGCAATATGAATTGGTAACAGAAAACAAATGAGAGGTTGGGAGTCTTCAGAAATGGACAACTTCATGAATTACATATTATCAACTTCAATGACTTGTGATATCCTATGACGAGGTGCAAGAAAAAAATATTCAAATATATAGTATAAGTTCTGAATGGTCTATAGACGACCACGTTAATCCTTTTGATCAGGATCATTTTTGATCAGGTGTCATTTTTAAAGCTTGATGTGTTTATGCAGGTTATTGAGACTAATGTTTTCCAATTTGACTAAAAAAAACTGGATTGCCTTAGATTTCTTTTTAAAATATCCAAAAATTTTAAAATAAAAAAGTGTGAGGAACAAGCACTGGGATGGGAGGAGATATGTTTGACTACCAGTACAGTTACAGAATATCTAAAGAACTACTGAAGTTTGTAGTAAGGGCAAAACAAAATATATGTGTGACTCGTCAGATGATCCTTTGATGTTAAATTGGGAGATGGCCAATGGAAGCATTGTTGTACTATCCGGGGAAGCAACATATATCTGTGTCCTTAATCACCATAGTATGTTTATTGAAGTAGGTCAGTGGATCAAAAGAAAGAAATATTCCTTATGCTTTTCAGCAGTTGAAATATCCTTAGGCCATGATTTTAACAAATGGTTCAGTAGACAACATCCTCTGTAGTAAGTGGCTGATTTTGTTGAACCTTTTGTCTGTTTTCATACTAAACAACCACAGTATGTAATTACGAAGAGTTTGACCAAAAATGTCAACAAAAAGTTCAACAAATCCTCCCATACTTTTCTATTGTAAGTGATTAAAAATTCTGGTCAGTTTTCAATATCAACTTTTATTACTGTTTTTTTTATATGACATGCAACGTTTTTGCTTTGAAAGTTTTCTAAGAAACAACAATAATAGTTGTGTGAGCTCAGGAATTTACTAGTATGGTATACACACAAATACAGGGGCATAGAATATTCCATTAACCCTTTCCAATCCAATTTGTATCCTGGTTTTCCTAGGGGGCTTACTCTTTTTCTGCCGTTATACAACGGCGCTATATGCTGGCTAAAGCCAGTACTGCATGAGATGACACGTTAGATAGACTCCAACAGCAGAGTGGCTGGCAATATACAGTAAGAGAAATCCGACGGACGTCTTCCAACATCGGAGCTGTACAGCCTTAAATCATAATGTCTTCACACGTCAGACAGTGGATTAGAAAGGGTTAAATGTAGGAAAAGACAAGGTAGCGACTACAAGCTGCTCCATGCATGGGGGCATTAAAGTAAATCTGTAGGACCAAAGGTGGACCCACCCCTTCCCACCTAACTAATCCACTTAAGTACACTCACTTTTCAAAAATAGTGAGAAAAGTTAAAAGCCACAAATATTTTAAAGATCAAATATGGCGTGTGTCAAAATTTGAAATTTTCTATGCCAAAAAACTGACAGAATGGGTTTAATTCAGCTCATTATCTCTGGACTGAATTTTTCTCAGACTCGAGGCACCAGCACAAATACACAATGGTTTTGCTCTGAGCGCCACTGCTGACGCAACCTTGCATATTTGCCGTCTTAGCTAAGCAGATCTAAGGGAAGCATGTCAAGGAAACACTTGTCAAGATTTGCCCTGACTACTGGAGGAGCTGAGTCAGTGAATAAGCAGGATTGCTCTAAAGGTAAATCAACCATCTCGCATGGTATTTGAGAGTTGGGGGGCAAACCGAGTCCATGAAATCCACTGACATTATAATGTGTGTCCTTTATATTTTTTTGAATTGTATGCTTTCAGCCATTCAAAAGGCTGTTGTCCAAGCCTGGAAATAGAAACAGTCTGCCCATGCCCTGTGTCTGATATTGCAGCTCATTTCCATTTAAGTGAATAAAAGAAAACTATTTATAAAAAGACTCAATGGGCCAAAACTGTATAATCGAAAAATGCTAATAATGAAGAGGAGTAATCCACCAGATGTCTGGGATCAGATGATGCCACACGATAATCCAATTGCACCAAACTGAATAACTATAATGAGATAGGATGAAAACAATAGTTTTTAGAATTACCTCTGCCCCTCCCAGTATTTCATTGCACCCCTGATTGAGATACATGTTCAATGGACCTCGGGGTGAGTGACGCTAAACAATCTTCTCACTCCTCTCTTGTGAGTATAGCACCAGCTGGTGTTTATCCAATTGTAGACCTTTACATTATAGTTACCATCCTGAGCTCCTAACCCAGATTTTCTTATTCTGTTGAACCATTTAAGTGAATGAAGCTGAATTGCAATACTAAACACAGCCTACTAACAGATGTGGCACTGTTTCTGGAAAAACAAACATCAGACCCTTTTTTAGTTCTAGACAAACCCCTAAGCAATGTGGTGTCCCTTGGATGGTTCTTGAAAATGGAATATAGAAAATGCATTCATTACTGCTACATACAGGAATGAAGGCATCATAGGGTACATTCAAGTCAGATGTGATTGTTCACTGCAGTCATGATGACAAAAGAAGCCAAGAATGTATAGTTCCTTTTTTTATAAATTTGCCAGCATCATCTGGGTATAATCCTAATTTACAAGTTATAAATATCACAAGTATTCATGTTCTGACTATTCCACTGCAATAGCTTCAAATATGTCTAGAACAGCTCTTTGTATTCACCATGTCTGTTTCAGTTTAAAGGGGTTGACTGGCTACAAACTGACTTTTTAAAATTAGATCCAAATGAGTTAAAGTAGTAAAGCAAACAGTAATTACTCGCCCTCAGCCCTGGTAATCCAACACTGCAGCCCCACGATCCTCCCAGTCTGTGTTGACTGTGAAAGACAGGTGACCGCTGCCTGCCAATCAGAGGCCACAGAGTCGTTGCCGGTTCCCCTGGCTTCAGTGCTTACATCTGGGGGCACCATAATGCCAAGCATTTGGAACAGTGATATTGTAGCTTATGATTGGCAGACAGTGGTCACTTGACTTCGACTGTTAACACAGACCGGGAGGATTGCAGGGCTGCAGCACGGGGGTAGAGGATGGGTAAGTACCATTTGTTTTATTTATTTTAACTCATTTGGATCTAATCTTAAAAAGTTAGATTGTAGTTTGTAATCGGACGACCACTCTAAGATATGTGCCAAAATACCAGTCATTGCCAAGAGAAAAAAATGGTGAAACATATCTCAACAAATGTGAACTGGGCAATCTCATCACAAGTTTCATGGACTCCAAAGTATCCTGTCAGGGAAATGGAGATGTATCATTCCACGCTTCCTATGTAATCCTAACATCTGGAATATATTTACCGTCTTAGCTTCTAAGTCTATAGCATTTGGAAAAATATATCCTATTAATCAGATCTAGCATTCAGATCTGTACTGGAATCCCTCTTATACTTGGCGAGTTCACAGATGATGACCATCTACGATTATTTGGCAAACCAATGTAAGATGATTCGAGTGTCTGGAAGACAAAATAAAACTTGGAAGGGGAATGGTGTAAATTGTTGTATCTCATGTTATTCAAGGAACTATTGGTGGTAGAAACTTGGGTGATCACTGTATGTGTTTGTACTCGGGACTTTGGAAACATTATCCAGGCTTTCCTGGAGAAAAGCCCTGATGTATAGTTTGAACTAGTACTAGGAAGTTGACTTCAGTCTTACAGATATTTCTGACTTTATTAGTTTCCTAATCTCTGGCATAGCAGAAAAAATAAATAAAAAAACTAAATAGTCACTATGTGTAGCAATCCAGGAAGCTGAATGCAATTCTGCTTTTGCAGCATGGCTGGAAAGTGCTTCTGTGTTTTCACAGTTGGACACTCCTTATTTGCGAGTGCAATGTTTGATATGTTTGTACTTAGTTTACACTCCATGGATTATTCAATGGCTATACAACTTTGATCACTGTCCTTTAAACAATAATTGTATTTTCTCAGCTGCATGTGGCACACCTTCACCTAGGGAAGCTATTATTTTTCTATGACATGTATGTTTCCAGTTCAGGGCTTCATGCTTTGATTCCATTTGAACATTAAATGTTTATTGGAGATAGGAGATAAGGAAGAAGACAGTCATTATAAGATATTTTCACTGTCAATATCATCCTCCATTCATAGAACGGTTGAAGAACCCTTCAAATACTTTGTCTTAAAAAATCTGTTCCTGAGTTACCAAACAGTTTATCCTCATAGCAGAACCTTGTTTGGCAGTGCACTGAGGCCAATGGCTGCCTATAAAACCAAGCTACCTCTGTGTACTGCCATACAGGCTCCACTGGGTGATGTATGTATGGTGATATCGTCTCCTAGATGCAATGGTGTCTAATCGAAAATGCCACATTTTTGTTGTTTCTGTGAGATTTGTACATAGGAAATCCGAGACATACAGATGTAGAGTGGAAGCTCTACTTAGATAAAGGGAGTTTGCATTAAAGGGCTACTCCGGAGAAACTTTGTATTGTTTCCCTGGGGTTCAAATGGCTAAAGGCTCAGGAGCCAGGAGGAAAAGTTCAGCATGCCCCCCCACTCCCTCCACACACATACACACACCTTTCCTCTACATCGTTTGGTCTCTTAAGAAGCCCATCAATATATCACAAGCAGGAAGATAATAGAGGATGTAGTAAAAGTCCCAGCGCTTCTTTGCAATTCAATAAAAGAATAATAATAGTGGAACTTACGTTGTAGAGGAGTCCTCTTCCAAATAGGACTCCTCTAAATCTAGGTTAGTCCTCAAAAAGCCAGATGAAGTCTTGGGAAATTGTTTCACCTTTTATTCATGAAGAACAAAGTATTTATACAGACAACACATAGGCCAGTGGTTGTCTGTAGGAATACTTTGCTCTTCACGAATAAAAGCTGAAAACATTTCCCAAGCCTTCATCTAGCTTTTTGAGGACTAATATGGATTTTGGCACTCTTAAGCAAGCTCCGTAATAATTATTCTTTTATCAAATTACTGAGAAGTGCAGGGATTTTTACTACATCCTCTACTGTGTTCTTCACCGAGCTCATCTCGTCCTGTGGGCTCTCCCTCCAGATGCTCTCCCTATGGATTAGGAATCCGCATATTGGTTATCTTTCAAAGGCTCCCTTGGACTGGCGGTGTGGACACCTGTCATCTGTTGGGTGTTCCACATCAGGTGAGTCCCACCTTTTCTCATTTTTACTCTAAACTTTAATATATTATACATTGATTGGAGCACGTATCCATTTATCTATATACAAGCAGGAAGAGACATTGCTAGAATGTTAAAAGATTATGCCGAGGATTAACTAGAAGCTTTTGGGCCCCAATGGAAAATCTGTAACAGGGCCTCCTACCTACCTTGTATCAGTTATAATACTGGTGTTTTCTTAAGAGACAGAGCGACTTTTGGGCCCCCTAAGGCTCCAGGGCCTAGGTTCCGACATAGATGTGAAACCAGCCTTATCTCCTGTCTGCTGGAGGATCTGGCTACTCATAATGTAAGTCACATAGGATGATGTGGATCGGAGTGGAGTGGCTCTCTCATCAATAAAGGGGTCGATAAATATGTTATATGCCAGGTATGTAAATTGCGCATCAGGAAAATAATAAATAAAGGTTTCCCTGGAGTGGCCCTCTAATGTTTGATATAAGTTATGCTGATAATGTGAACTATTTTACAGTGTTTTCCACAAAAGGACATTCTTTCGTTATCTAAAAGCAAACTGATTGGTTACATTTCACTACAGTATTACACAGGCGAAATAACTCTTTAACCCTACAACTGCTATCTAATCTCGTGCCCTATAATGAGCATATTTACAACACCCACCATCTTACGTGCATTAACTCTTTCTTATGCAAATGCCAACTACCACAAACTCTCACTCACATCTTGCCAAAAGTTCCTTACATCTATATACTGTCCGTGAAATTACACTAGGCAAGCATGATTTATCCTCTGTTATAATCATTGTTCTTACCATCTGCATTAAACATTTTCCCTATCCTCCATCTAGGGACAGACTAGACCCTATAGGTTCCTAACGTGGGGCCGCCTCTATCAGGGCGATCACTCTGCTTCTAGGCATTGTCTGCCACACCAAATTTGGCTAGAGATAGCATTCCCGTCCCCGTTTTTCAGTTGCAGTTATTTGCCCTATTTTATGCTCCCCACGTTCTGGTGATATAATTTATGTCATTATTTCTCTCCCAAGGACAGCAGTTACATCTTGGTGCCATGCATGAAAGGCACCATATCTGTGTCTTACACGAACGTAACAGCAATGAGCAGGAATACTGCACACATTTTGCCTTAACTAAAATCAGCACTTGATGTGTGCATCTATATACCTATAAAATCACATAATTATGAATATCTTTGTCTTTGTGGAAACTAATGGACTAATATAACGCTTCCAGATGGATAGATTTACAGCAACAGGAATATCCCAATTTACAGACTCCTATTTACTGTTATACAAGTAGCATTAGGTTAGTGATGAAGCGTCAGAAAATGAAATACATCTAGGCTGTTATTCACTGCCTTCCCATGTTACTTCCTTTGTGTGTCATCTGTTCCAAAAATCAACTTGACACTCCTGTTACACTATAGTAAAGGAATGCACATATAGCAGCTTTTATATTTCTATCAGCTATACCCACCCACAGGAGAACGGCTACAGATCACATTACATAACCCAAGTGTGCTTTATTGCCAATATACTTGGGGAAAGTGTCCAGTTCTCCACTAGTTTATCCAAAATAAGGAGCTGAGCTCTACTTGTACAGTCATGTCTAACGCTAGGAATCCAAATCACTTCAAGGGAACCTCGGAGTCCAAGATGACGCTGCAATTCTTTCTTATTCTACAGGTTATTGAGTCAGGATCAGGTCTGGTCTCCAGGACAAACAGAAACGAACAAAAAAACAACACAAAATCATCTGAGATAACAAACCTGAAGCTCATCTCTAAGGCCGTGTTCACACGGTGCGCAGTCCCACGTGGAAAATCCTTAATATTTACAGCAGGAATATGGATGAGATTATCAAAATCTTCCCACACAATGTGGGAAAAAACATGCAGAGGGTGGCTTCACACGGACGTATGTGCACGCCTCAGCTCAATGTATTTACGCTATGAACGAGGTTAAATTGCGTGCGTATCGGCACATTTTAATGTATTTTTTGTGCATGCATGGCATGTTTATTTGCACACAGCAGACGAATACGCTCTGATTTAAATGGCTGTTTAGACTAATGAGGTCCAGATGTGGGTTTTTTTTCCACAAAATTGCGCAGTGTATTGAGACGCATTTCTGCACCTGGTATAGATTCTGTTGGGACCCTTGGTGTGCAAATGCACACAAAAATAGAATAGGTCCTATTTTTTTGTATGCATGAAAAATGCATGCACAAAAAACAGAAAATGTGCACGAACCCATTTACTGTATATCAATGGGTTGTATTTTCTGCGCATTGCACTCACAGGTTTTGTTGACACACATGCCTGTGTGAAGCTGCCCTAAACTACTGCAGAAATTGATCTGCAGTGCAGAATTTACATCTGCATCATGTCAATTTCAGCAGCGGATTTGGTGTAGAAAACTTGTGAATTTCTGCTATAGACATCAATGGAGAGCCCAAAATCTACTACAAAATCTAAATATAATGGAAAATAACTTTCATTTCAAAAAAATGTTTGCTTTTTTGGTCAGGACATCATTAATAAAAAATATATGATATACCCTGTTTAACCACCTTTAGCTTGGATACAAGATGTGATATGGGCAGGTATGAAGGCTTTAGTACCTTGTTGTACCGCCTCTAGCTTGGACACAAGATGTGATATGGGTGGGGATGGAGGCTCTAGTACCTTGTTGTACCGCCTCTAGCTTGGATGCAAGATGTGATATGGGTGGGTATGGAGGCTCTAGTACCTTGTTGTACTGCCTGTAGCTTGGATACAAGATGTGATATGGGTGGGTATGAAGGCTCTAGTACCTTGTTGTACCGCCTCTAGCTTGGATACAAGATGTGATATGGGTGGGGATGGAGGCTCTAGTACCTTGTTGTACCGCCTCTAGCTTGGATGCAAGATGTGATATGGGTGGGTATGAATGCTCTAGTACCTTGTTGTACCGCCTCTAGCTTGGATACAAGATGTGATATGGGTGGGTATGGAGGCTCTAGTACCCTGTTGTACCGCCTCTAGCTTGGATACAAGATGTGATAGGGGCGGGTATGGAGGCTCTAGTACCTTGTTGTACCGCCTCTAGCTTGGATACAAGATGTGATATGGGCGGGTATGGAGGCTCTAGGACCTTGTTGTACCGCCTCTAGCTTGGATACAAGATGTGATATGGGTGGGTATGGAGGTTCTAGTACCTTGTTGTACCGCCTCTAGCTTGGATACAAGATGTGATATGGGTGGGTATGGAGGCTCTAGTACCTTGTTGTACCGCCTCTAGCTTGGATACAAGATGTGATATGGGTGGGTATGGAGGCTCTAGTACCTTGTTGTACCGCCTCTAGCTTGGATACAAGATGTGATATGGGTGGGTATGGAGGCTCTAGTACCTTGTTGTACCGCCTCTAGCTTGGATACAAGATGTGATATGGGTGGGTATGGAGGCTCTAGTACCTTGTTGTACCGCCTCTAGCTTGGATACAAGATGTGATATGGGTGGGTATGGAGGCTCTAGTACCTTGTTGTACCGCCTCTAGCTTGGATACATAGTTTCCTACGGATCCTTTGGTTCACAAACAGCTTATAGTAAAATGAACAATGACTGCTTATGTATAGAAGAACTGAAATATATCATAAAGGACAAAAATATAGCTTGAGCACTTCTAGAGGGAGGGGCCTAGTCATAGCTAGGTTTTCCTTCAACCGTGGGTAAAGCATTTGCCTTAGTTCTGTGTCTAACTATCCTGGCCAAGGCAGTATTGCTTGTTGCAGCCTAACGCCTCGAGTACATGTCCCGCAGGCCTCCCCCTTGCTATGGCCCTGGACTACACAGTAGTTCCTAAATAACATACAGCTTAGCGCATTAGGTCAGAGAAGGTGTTTATAACTTCAAATATTGAACCTGCTTTGTCGTTGAATAAACTGATAACTCAGTTCAGATATTCCTTTGCAGATCACAGACTGATGAGGAGGTTGAATGTCAAGTATCGCATTCATCATCGGGGCTGAATTCAGTGCACTTAAAACTGCACCCATGACTGACTACAGAAGAATAGAATCTATGCTGAGAGCATGTATCACATATTCTATTCTAAACTGATGAACTGTTACTAAATACTTGTTAAGCCGTCATATGAGAGCACTGGATCATGATTACCGGCACCTACAATCATGGAAGCAACTGTAAGAATGTCTACTGAGAAAACATTGCCACAGGAATTCACACTCACTTTTTGCTACATACTGACACTGAAAAATAGAAACAGTGAAGAGCGCAGGATTCTATTCATAATGCACTATTGATGGAAACATGGTTAATTCTATGATTAGCTAATGAATAGAGATGAGCGAGCATACTCGGTAAGGAGATATACTCGAGAGAGCATCGCCTTTTTCGAGTACCTGCTGGCTCGTCCCTGAAGATTCGGGGGGGGGGGGGGGGGGCTCAGGGCAGCGAGGGGGAGCTGGGAGGAAAGTGAGAGAGATCCCTCTCTCTCTCCCTCCCGATCCCCTCTGCAACCCCCAGCTCACCTCCATGGCCCCCTCAAATCTTCAGGAACGAGTATATCGCCTTACCGAGTATGCTTGCTCATCTCTACTAATGAACAATTCTATATATTCTTTTTCTTGAAGTGTCATTCACAAAGTTGTTACCTTATGATATGCTTCTTGCCAAATATTATTACTATGGTTCAAATATGATGAGTATGAATGTAAAGTTGGGGAAGTGGAATGCTTTGAACTGAATTAATAATTTGCCTAAGGGGCTTAAAGGGGATGTCCAGTTGTAAACTATTGATGATCTATCCTGGAACCCCTGACAATCAGCTGTAAGCTGGGCCTTTATGCTTGTGCACTGAGCTGATTTCTACAGGAAGCAGACAGCTCTGTTCCCACTGCAGTGGCCAGGCTTGGCATTACAGGCATTGAAGTAAATGGGAACTTGGCCCACAATACTAAGCCTCGTCACTGCCGTGAGAATGGAGTTTTCTGCTTCCTGCAGAAATGAGCTCAGTGCACAAGCATAAAGGCCCAGCTTAGAGCTGATCAGTGGGGATCCCAGGCGGTGGACCTTCGCCAATCTACTACGGATGGGCTATCCTGCTGTTGGGCCCGCATTTAGGCACCACTGTCATCCACATGATGCACATTGCATTCACTCCTCTGCCAGCTCTCTGCTGTCTGCCTGTACATCTCATGCACATTCCCACCTCCTCTCTTAAAGGGCTAGCACAGGCTCCATAAAAACTTATCCCTCTTCAATCCTGTCATAGCATCTGCTATATTAGGTATCCTTCTATATTGGTGCCTAAGGAATTTATTACTATTCATTGTGACAAAACCCCTGTAAGTGTTGCTCTCCGGTTCTGACCTCTGTCTGTTTTCCTGACCATCCTGACTTCTGTAATATATGACCTTGGCTACATTATTGAACTTTTTTTATTTGCATATCACCTGCCCTAACCTTTGCCTGGATATTGTTACTGAAATTGTGCTGCCAGCCCTAACCATTGCTGGTTATACAGACAAGTTTCAGTTCACACCATTAAGTACTGCGCCTCGGCCCGGCACAGCATCAGCAACCACACAACCAAGACTATCTCTGTGAGTAACAGCTTGGAGACCCCGCGGCAAAGACCAAGTCACTCTTGGAGGGGATCAAGGGTGAAAACTGGGGTTCCGCAAGTGCAGCCAAAGTCAAATTGTTGTGCAGCATGATGGATCCACATCTACCTGCCTGACAATATCAGAATATAGAGATCTCATTTATATATACTATTCACAGAAGCCCTTCTTGCTACTGTATATAACAAGTATATTCCTAAAAGAATGGAAAGAGTCTGGGAAGATCCAGAACATTCTAACAGTCCACAACATCAAAGGCACATCAGCAACCATAAATACACAGCGTATCTGCCCCATTGTGAAAACACATAGTAAACACAGTAGGGTGTTAGAAAGACATGAAATGAAAAAACAAAAGCAGTAGATTAGGATTTCATATTAATAGTACTGATATTCCGGGAGGAATGTTGAATTTATTATCAAAGTTATGTTTTTACTTTATATATCTTAACAAGGTAAAGGATGTACCAAAGACCAGCAGCGTTAGAAAGAAGACTGTGGGCATTCCTATGTACACCAAGATAAAAACCCAGGTACCACTGGTATAAATGTATGCTATATGGAGTAACTCATTTAAAGAGGAGTCACCTGCCCATCTATTTATTTATTCAGCACTTTTACAAGAGGAATAATAGGTGAACAGAGCTCTAAGAAGAGATCCAGAGCTGCTCTGTTATGGGAACTACAGGCAGTCACTAAATGAGACAAGCCATGAGAGCGGACAGATCCTCTCTGGGATCAGCTACTAAAATTCACAGACAGAAAATGAGAGTTCCTCAAACTTTTCAAATTTGAAGAACTGAAATAAAAAGTTTTCCAAATTATGCAGAATGCTGCACTGTTAGCAAAAGTAAAAGTACTACTTCTATTGGCTATGCTGAAATTAGACTATGGAAACCAGGATGTTATTTTGGACCACATTTGCATCCTAACCATATGAAGGCAGACCCCAGTACATTGCCATTCTACATGTCTAATTGTAGACCTGAATATAAGCAGTATCTAGACAGAAGCCAACAGGATTCTTCCTGACTCCCTATCATTATGGGGTGCACTCATCTGCTTTTCTATAAGCGCTAAATTGTGTCTGATGTTAATAGTCATTAGAACCATTGTCCTAATTTAACATGTATTGCAAGCATTTCTTCTGATTAACAATGGGATAGAATTTTCTTTTTTTAACATACAATTCCTACTGGTTTATTTGCTCATTGGTTACAACATTCCAAATCCATCTTTGGTAATAGAGAAACAAGCGGATACATAGATGCTTTTATTCCCTGAAATAGAACAACTTATGCCAAAACATCATGAAGCAGCCAGCCCTTCCCAACACAAGCAGAATTGAAATTATATCACAAGTAACTTGTCTGATTTCTGGAGTTTGGCAGAAACATAGAAGTTTGATGACAGAAAAAGAGCACATGGTCCATCTAGTTGGCCCTTATATAATTTCCTTTTGCTCTGAGGATAGATCTATGTTTATCCCAGGCAGCTTAAATTCCCTCACTGTTAATATCCAGCCACGTCTGCTGGCAGTTTGTTCCAAGCATCTACTACTCTTTCAGTAAAATAATATTTTCTCACGCTGCTTCTGATCTTCCCGCAACTAATTTTAGATTGTGTCCCCTTGTTCGGTGTTTACTTTCTTATTAAAAACACTTCTTTCCTGATCCTTACTTAAACTTGATGATTTATCCTTATGATAGGTCATCAAAAATTGATCAGCAATGGTCCACCAGTTGGGATCCTGTCAATCAGCTGTTTAAAAGGGGCCATGATGCTAGGGCAAGTACCGTGGCCTCTTCACTGCAAAATCCGCAGGGCTAACTGCACAGAACAGTGCAGATTTTGGTTTAGAATTTTCCATGACTTGCGGCGCGGAATGTGGAGAATTCCACCGGTGTGAGAGGCTCCTAATAGAGAATCTAAGCTTCATTTCCATTAATTTCTGGGTGGTATGAAGGCAAAACAATAAAAGTGGTAGGAAAGAAAGCAGAAAGAGGATGAAACAGCTCTTGAAATGAAATCCTTAGTTCCTAATTTTCTAGATCAGGTGCAAAACCTGTGCCCCAAGGGCAACATGTGGCCCACAATGCCATTCTGTGCAGCATCCCAACCATCTGGACACAAATGGTGGTGTTTAGGTGGCTACTCACATGTACAGTAGTTTCCATGTCAGAGAGAAAAGAAGTGGCACACAGCAAGAACTGAAAGATACTAATGGTGCATTGTGTAGCCATCTCTAAGTCCCCATATATCAAAAGAACGGGGTCCCTTGACTCCTGTTTGGCACTTCCGAAATGAGTAAATGAGTTAGATAGTAGTTGACTTTCCATGCTGCTCTCTCTATTGCAGTTTATGAGTTGTGAACTAATAGGTTGTTACCATACACCCTACAATGGAAAGCGTTGCATGCATAGATGATCTCCTTCATTCTGAAATGTTGACTGGGAGAGAAGGAGACCCTTATTCTCTCAATAGGTGGCAGTTCTGGAAATGGAACCTACCTCTGTATTGCAGCCCATGGGAGTGTTTCGATATCATAATTTGGCCCTTGGGCCAGAATAGATTATGCTGTGCTATTCTAGAACCACGTGAGTAATAAATGACAAGAATAGGAGACCGATCTTTACAGCTGTTAAACCTGGAATTTCGGCAACAACTGTTATTTGAGAACATATTAACTCTGTAAAAGGGGCAGGTGTATGTAATATTGAGGATTCTGTAGTATTTCAGCTCTTTAGCACATAGTTGCTACTGATTCTAACTACGGAATATAAATGCAGCCAGCCAAATTGAAATCCAATCTTGTTTCCTTTTGTCACATTTCATAGTGCTATTTATTGTTAGTACTGCGATCTGTGTATTGTGATACACAAAGCTGTCACTTATGGTCTCTAGCGCAATACTCGATTATTTTATGCAAGAAGCTTGCTCAACAAGACGAATCATTTAGTAACCAAATAGCTTAGTAGAAAATGGAGATTTTTCCTTGATCTCCTCAGAGAATTCCTGAAAGCTCTCACCGTTAGGGATGCCAGGTCTCTATAAACTTACTGGAGTAATGAGAAAATCTTCTAAATGCAGCCAGTGGCCAATGCTTACCCAATAGATTGCAAATGCCAGTGTATAAAAGCGCCAACATATACAACAAGCAAGGCCAAATTCTAAAGAAGAAATCCAAGAATACAAGCAAGAGAATAAAAAACCTGTTGTAAAACACAAACACGTTTGTTGAAATGACTTGGTGAATATGCAAAAGGACAAGTAATGGAAAGGAGAAATGATATAAACAATAGAGCTTTGTACATTGAAGACTTGAATTTCATGTCTTGTATATTAAAGAAATGGATTCCAGTAAACAAAGTCCACTCCCTTGAAAATAATGTGTAAATCAGATGCGGTGCCCGAAGCACACAGAGCATGAAAAGCTCCATGGAAAGTGGAAAATATTAATAAAAAGAGAAACAAAAAGATACTGTTAGCAAATGATAAGAGGAGCTTCTGGGGAACTAAGTGCAATACTTCTATGTAGAAATCAGCAGCACAGGAAAAAAAAATATGGTGCATTCTGTGCCAGACATAGGTCATAGTAACATAGTATGTTAGGCCCAAAAAACAACATATGTCCATCTAGTTCAGCCTATCCCCCCCCCCCTCCATGTTGATCCAGAGGAAGGCATAAAAAACCCCAATGAGGTAGAAACCAATTTTCCCCATTTAAGGTAGAATAAAATTCCTTCCCAATTTCAGTCTGGCAATCAGAATAATGCCCAGATCACTGACCCTTCTGAAGTAATTAGTGATTATAACAAGTCATCCAGGCCCACTCTTTTAGTGAATTCGCCAACACCACGTCCTCAGGCAGAGAGTTCCATAGTCTCACTGCTCTTACAGTAAAGAACCCCCTTGTATGTCAGTGTAGAAACTTCCTTTCTTCTAGACATAGAAGACGCCCCCTTGTTACAGTCACAGTCCTGGGTATAAACAGATGGTGGGAGAGATCTCTGTATTGTCCCCTGATGTATGTATACATAGTTATTAAGTCGCCCTTCAGCTGTCTTTTTTCTAAACTAAATAACCCCAATAACCTCTGAGTATTGTAGTCTGCCCATATTATTTATCACTTTAGTTGCCCACCTTTCTACCCGCTCAAGCTCTAATATGTCCTTTTTGAGTACCGGTACCCAAAACTGTCCACAATATTCCAAGTGTAGTCTGACTAGTGACTTGCAAAGAGGAAGAACAATGTTCTCGTAATGTGCCCCTAGACCCCTGACCTATCAGCTGTGCGGGCGCATGTTGTCAGTGCCACAATAACACAGAGATTGGAGCAGAAGCCTTTGCGCCGACCTCCGTGTAGTGGCCGACACTAGTAACTGTAGGCACGGGTCTCATTGAAATGAATGAGAGCCGTGCCTGCAGTTATAAGTGTCGGCCACTACATGGGAGATCAGTGCGGAGGCTTCCGCGCCGAATACTCCAAATAATCTGTACTGCGCTTGTCCGACAGCTCGCCATGCGGACCAACCACGCTACAGATTAAAAGAGAAGACAGCAGGTACACGTGAGCGCCACTGCTGGCAGAGCTGGATTCCGCATGCAGAATCTGGCTCTGCCGTGTGCAGAAGGTCTAATAAAGCCTATATACGCCACCCTACATCCCCCTTAAAAAATCTACATATTTATGTTTTACTAACTACTGTTACTACTACTAGTATTCATCAGGTAAAGGCATTTATGGCTGACCCTCCCTGCTGACAGCAGGTACAGAGGTAAATCACCCCTCTACAGTACAGTAATAAGCTGAATATCGCATCAAGTAGCTACCCATCTCAATCCTATGCGGGACCCTTAAATACAAACTTTTATGCAAACAAAGTTCAAACATTGTATAATAAAGACGTTTACAACCTTCTAATATAATTTGAAGGGAACTTATTAAGACACCTGCACCAGTTTTCTGGTGTAAAGAAAGTTGCAAATTTTGGCGCACACCTATTTGCACAAAAAAATGATGCCTTTTTATTTTACATTGCGACACATTTCAAAGAGTAGATCCGGATTAATTTGAGGCATGCTCTCCTGTGGTCTGACAGATTTACTGCCGTTTACACCAAAGGCAGGCATAATCATAGCATAAATCTGCACTCCTAGATTTCACTTTCAAGCACACAGACTAGCAATAGATGTGTCACATTTATTAACAGGTGCATCTTAATAAATTAGGTGCATCTTACTTCAGTGCACTTTATATTAAGACAGGCGTATGGAATGTGTCTTTGTGTTTCAGTTCATTACTAATTTTTAGGATCTCTGTTTGCCAAATGTGAATGAAAACATTTTTGCTTACATCCATAAGATGACAAGAATGTGGACAAGAGCTGATTAGGATCAGTGTTCCATGAACTCCATTGGTGGAAGTTGTGTACGACTCTTAAAACATTCAGCACATCTCGGCCGCAAAACAGGACAAAATGAAACTATTCATTTCAATGGTTCCGTTTGCACTAGTGTGATTCTTAAACGTTAATAGTACGCACGAGAAAAGACAGGACTTGCCCTAACTTTCCGTTTGTTTTTTTCAAACTCGCAAGCAATTGCGCGGAGTTTGAATAGCTAAAAAAAAAAAAACAACCTTGATTCATGTGCTGATACGCTCCGTAGCGGCGAGGGTATTAGCACATGTGTCCATCTGTTTAAGCCTTTAGACGGCTGTTTATCCCTTTCCAATGCAGCTCTTACTAAGACTGGCTGCTGTATAGAAACGGAAGCTCAGGTGGGGGTCAGTACATGGAGAGCTCATTTCTGTTGCAGGGTTATAAAGAAACCGTGACATATTCAAGATGGAAATAGAAAGGCGGATCCTGAAGATCTACTTTATTATTTTGGGTGCACGGAAGCCATAAAAAAATGGCTTCAAAATGGACATAGCCCTTAACAATGCTGTTTCTATACATAGCACATGGAGCAATAGGACACCCGCTGCACTTGAAAGAAGTCTACTTACCCAATAAAAATTATCGAAAAGAAAGAAATCTAGTTCTCCCTCCAGCAATCTCTTATTCTTATGCAAGACATCTTTTTTTAATTGTAAGAATCTGGTCCTGTAATAATTTGTACATTCAGGAAAAGCATCTGCTCGGAGGACAGAATCTCTAGATAAACACATTACCTGTTACTATTACATCAAAGCATCACAGCTGCAGATACACTAGATGAAGAATTCACATGTTTTACTAGGAGGGTCCAAACAGACAGATGTTGGTGTCCCGTGACAACCACAGGATTCTAAACAGCCCTTCCCTTCTTAGCTGTATCTCCGAGGAGAGGAAATTGGCTGCAACATCAGTTTCTCTAAATAGAACATTATTAAACGGGGTTTAAAAAACTGATCAGACGAATGTACAATATAAAGAAGCCCCAGGACTTATCGGCCCCCCTGATGTGTCTTTTTTCAGTAAATACTTAACACTCCATATAGAATAAGAATGTTAGAGCAGCACTAGAAAGTTGCAGACACTTGTTGCAAAAAAAAGACTTTCTCAAGGAGAGGCATAACAAACTTTACTGTTACAGCCTCTTAAGGTGGTACAATATGCTTAAAGGTTTATCTCGCAATTTGTGGGTAGAGTTTCTTGAACAGCAAACAAAGATCTGGTACCGTGTTAGCCAGTAGAGCAAAATGTGATTGTTCTCAGCAAGAGAAACGACGTAATCTTGTAGATATGATACCTTTTAATGGCTAACAAAAATACATGATGTAATAATAGCGAGCTTTCGTACCAACGCAGGGTACTTCTTCCGGCTTAAATGGATTGGATCTGATCCAATCCATTTAAGCCGGAAGAAGTACCCTGCGTTGGTACGAAAGCTCGCTATTATTACATCATGTATTTTTGTTAGCCATTAAAAGGTATCATATCTACAAGATTACGTCGTTTCTCTTGCTGAGAACAATCACATTGAACAGCAAAATAACTATAGACCCAAATGCGGCGGTCCTCTGCTGCAGCCTGGAGGAATGTATGTCACACCACAAATCCTCCAAGAGGTCAGGTTACACCCAAGATAGCCCTTGCCCAAATCTTTATTCCCCTGTGTGTCTATGGTTGGCTACCGCCTACTATAACATGCCCACTTGGGCACTGGGTTGCCCCTGCCTCATACACTGGTTACCAGTAGATACATTCTCTATCTTCCTTGGCCCAAACCTTGACTCAGTCTCACAGCAGATTTCCAAAACTCACTTACACCTTGTTGCGCACAAACTCACTTGTGAGGTGTCAAAACACTCAAACTACAGCTCCACCTACAGACTCAGCAGCGTAAGACTATGTTCACATGGGGCAGTTTTTGCTGCAGAGGGTCCGCAGTGGACATCCCGCAGCACAAAATCTGTACCATTTGGTTGAGACTTTAATGCTGATTCTGAGGCAGAATTCAACCTGTCACTTGAAGACGTGGAATCTACACCGCAAATCAGCTGCTTTATTTGACAGGCTGCGGATCTAAAATCTGAACCACAGGAAGATTCCCCCTCATGGATTTTGTGCAAATGTTTTCCCACACTATGTAGACGAGCTTTTCAGAATCTTATCCACTTTTATGCTGCTGTAAATGCTACAGAAAAACAGTCCGGAGGAAAAACCTGCAGTAAATCCGCCCCGTGTAAACATGGCGTAAGGCGTCCAGTATTCACTGTCAGTTTCAGCACAGAACAATGCCCCCCTCTGACTTGAACCATGCTGCTCCTAGAGAATGGCATCCAGGAACGTGGTTCCTAGTGTCCTCACTAACACAGCAATGGCACCACCACTGAAATATTTCATCATCATCATGACCACAGTAGTGCATTTTGTAAGGGGGAAAGTGTGGGACACACACAGTTCCCACTCCCTCAACCCCACACACTTCCATACATTGTAAGGGGTAATAATAGAGAGAAGGCACAATATACATTTCTATGAATAAATACGCCACAATTGTGATTTCAATGTGAATACAAGTAGTTACTAAAACGGACATGTCAGTAGAACGGACAGGTACTCTTTATAATAAGGGAAGACTGTCAATAACGAATAAGTATGGTTTATAAATGTTGTGCCAAGTTATAAAGTTATCCCCTATCCACAGACCGTCACACAGGCGTGCCCCCGCTACATTCACGTTGATAACAGCGCCTTAGATCACTGAGTTCAAGCGCTTCAACAATCTCTGGTGCCGTCACTGAAGTGAATGGAGCAGCTTCTGCGCAACGTCTACTCCATTCCCTTGGGAACCATCCAGATCCCCTGATCTCGGGATCAGTGAAGGCCACAGCAGTCATAAAGTTAACCCCTATCATGTGAATAGCAGATAACTTTATAACTTGCCACAACCTCTTTAACTCTACTTTTAGTACAAGTTCAGCCTTATCTTTGTGGAAATACTATATCATATACTAAGCAGTCACCCTGCTCATAAATACCATACTTCCCTGAAAATAAGACACTGCCTTATATTATTTTTTGCCCCAAAAGAGGCCCAGTGTCTTATTTTGGGGGGGATGTCTTAATACTTACCCAGCCGTCGGTGTTCGGGTCCCCCCTGCTGGGCTGTAGCGCTCTGGCAGGCTTCCGTGTAGTCCTCAGTGCTGAGCGAGCATTCTCTTCCTGGTAACGGGGCTTGAATACCCCACCTCCAGCAAAAGTTTTCTGTGATTGCTTTAAGAGCACCGTGGCTCAGCCAATCAGAACCGGCGCTCGATGAACCAATCACAACCATTCAACAATATCATTCACAGAATGACTGTGGTTAGTTCATCACGCCAGCTCTGATTGGCGGAGCCACGGTGCTCATGATTCAATCACAGCAATCTCTTGCTGAAGGCGGGGTATTCAAGCCCTGTTACCAGGAAGAGAATGCTTGCTCAGCGCTGAGGACTACATGGAAGACTGATGGAGCGCCGTCGTCCAGTGTGAGGAACTCAGACGCCACTTGCTAGATGAGTATTGTTTTTCTTTTCATGTAGTGTAGCTAGGGCATATTTTTGTGGAGGGTTTATATTTCAAGCCCCCCCAAACAAAAAAAAACCCCAAACAAAAAACTGGGTAGGGCTTATTATCAGGGTAGGGCTTATTTTCAGGAAAACTCTGTATGGTGGGTATGCGAGTGGCTGTTTAGCAGTATGTTTCAACTTTGCATCCTCGCTTATAGAGCATTTTGCCTTTTTCTACATGCTGGAGGGAATTGGTGTGTGAACCTGCCCTTGTATGAATATCTAGACATGGAAGCACTTTTTTTTTAATGGTTGCAATTGAAAATTTGCTCTGATTTGCCTCATCTAACAGATAAATGTAGCATTTAATCATGGAAAACATAAGATTAAAAAAAACCTAAAAAATTGATAAAGAATACATTAATGTGACTGCGCCTATAGCTTGTTGCAATATTTGCTGCATTTCTGGCGAATAATGTTGCATCATGTTTTAGACATATTTATGAAGCAAATATATCACAAAAAATAATCCATTGTGCTAAGTGTGAAGATGTGTGGCTTACTGGAAAATGGAAGTGGCTTAAATATCGCAACGTGTCCAAATTCTGCTCCAAACAAAGCCAACCAATAGGGTTTAGACAAAAGCTACAGAAGATTTACCAAATCTATCACCCAGCATGCACCACAGTGACAAATTTACTGCATTTTTGACTGTCTACCTATTAGACCGGGTTAGCAAATCTGTCCCATAACCGCTATAGCGATGCAGGATGGATCAGTGACCCAAACAAATCAAACTACAAAGAATCCATGGATGGATTCCTGCAGATAAACATGACATAGTCTGAGCTCCCCAGCACCATGTGTAGGTATGAGACGTGGCTTTAATTTCCTCCAGATGGAAACATGGAAGAATGGGGAGAGATGAAATAAAGGAAGTGCTGGTAATTGATTAATGGGGATTTTATTTGGGCAGTATGTGGACTGCATACAAAGCTTGTATAGCAGTTCTTCAATGGCTTATGGGGTCCGGTAGAGGAGGGCTGTTAAGTGGTTGCAAATGTACTTTTTTGTCTTTGGTAAACACAGACAATCCCAACGAATTATCATAGAGAGAGGCTTTCATGATATTGAATTTCTATGAGCGTGAATGTAAGTTAATGCATAGCTGGCTGTGTATAATCACATTGCTCAACTCAGCAGAGCCAGCAATCAGGAACAGCATTCACCAGAGTCCCACGTTCGGCTCCTTTAAGTATGTTGTAAGAAAGTTTAAAAAGGACCATATGAAACATGCGCCTACCAGATCCATAGAACAGAGGAAATATTTTTTAGCATGCCAGAGTGGTGAGACTACATTTGAATTCTTTATTAACCATTTCCTGAACCTGGAAATAATTCTGCTGTTTTAAGACGGCATATAAGGCAAAAGTCTACAATATGAACATTGTATGCAGCTATTAAAGGGGTTGTCCGGTTGTAAACTACTTATGGCCTATCCTGAGGATAAGTCATCAGTACTAGGTTGGCAGGGGGCCCAGACAACAGACCCCACCAATCAGCTGCTTGATGGGCTGATGCACTTGTGTACTGAACTGAATTCTGCAGGATGCAAAAAGCTCAGTCATTACTGTAGTGGCCAAGCTTGGTATTGCATGTTCCCGTTGAAATACATGTAAACTTTGCCTGCAATACTAAACCTGGCCACCACAGTAAGAACGGAGCTGTCTGCTTCATATATAAGTCAACCCAGTGCAAAACCATACCAGCCTGACAAACAGCTCATTGGCAGGGGGTCCCAGGACATACCATATAAATTCCCATTATTATGCAGCTATGACACTGTGTCCATGAACCAGGAGGACCAGGATGAACAGTGTTATAGCTCCTGAAATGATAGGAGAGTATTTGAAATTTGGTGCAGTAGGTGGAATTGGGCGATACATAGCAAATAAGTGAACTTAAGCAAAGCAATAATAACTTTACAGTTTATCACCAATAATCAATGACAGCTCTCTACCAGCAAATGAACTTGCTTCAATCTTGCAGCTCGCCATTACTCACGCAATGCAGTATAAACACTATGGCAACCAGACCTGTACTTAAAGGTAACCTGTCGTCAACTATAAGCACCATAAAATAAGTTACGGTGGCTGCACCTCCAGACAGAGTTTCCGTCACAGATGCAGCTGCAAATACCGAAAAATGCAGATACCGGCATGCAGCGCATTTTCTTCCGTCCCAAAACCGGACAGCTGGGCGGAAAGGGGGCAGATCATATTATAGTCAATGGGGTCCACCCGGCGCTGTTAGTTTCCATTATATTGCCACTAAACTTTAACTCATTGGAAACATCCTGAAGCTAATCCCATGTTAGAAAAAAGTCATGTAGGATTTTTGGTAATTTTGTCTATGTGTATTTTTTTCTGGCATTTATGTCTATAAGGAAGCCAATGGTAAAAAAAAATGATGGAAAGTTATACCTCAGACATACTGCATTAAAAAAAAATGGTGTCAACCCCAAAAAAAACAAAAAACGGT